>NC_091158.1:19745904-19848404 GCF_040958095.1 Procambarus clarkii
CACACACACACACACACACACACACACACACACACACGCGCGCGCGCGCGCGCGTGCTTTTTACCACACCAACTCTTGACACTTTTTGCTGGCAACTCTTGGAGTGAAGACGTGCTTCACTCTGGCCCACCTGGGCGTGTAGTGTGCACTATGCACTCTCGTGCTCACACACTAAACATTTGAGTTGTTAGAGACGTCCTCTTGGTTGACGCCTCTGGCAACCCTGTAGGTTATATAATGTTCCAACTCTCGCCATGTGGAGAAACATTAAGGTGAGAATAGACTTATCTATAAATGACGTTTCGCTCTTACAGTAGAAATGTTATCAATCAGGGGCCAGATTCACGAAGCAGTTACGCAAGTACTTACGAATGTGTACATCGTTCCTCAATCTTTGACGGCTTTGGTTACATTTATTAAACAGTTTATAAGCATGAAAACATCCCAATCAATTGTTATAAACAGCCTCCTGGTGATTCGGAGTTCATTAACTGCTTAATAATTGTAAACAAAGCCGCCAAAGATTGAGAAAAGATGTACAGGTTCGTAAGTGCTTGCGTAACTGCTTCGTGAATCTGGCCCCAGTAATCTAAATCAATCAATTTCTAACTGCCAGTCATGTGACGTAATGACTCCCATTGCCTTTGTTTATACTTTCATTTCCTTTTCTAAAGTGGTGATGTAAGTAAACTCGGCTCCCTGTGCCCTCTTTGTTTTATTAAGTAGGTGTTGTATGCCTGTGCTGCATAAGCCAGAACTAGTCGCACGTACGTGGTATACGGTGCTCTGAGAGCATGTCTCTTGTTGTGTTTCAGTTATTGAGTGTTCTAAAACACCTGTGCTTACCTAACTGTCCTTACCTATGTGTGCCTACGTGTCTGAGCATGCGAAGAGCGAGCTTCATCACCTCCAGCGAGCAGTGACTGGAGGGCAGTGACTGGAAGGCAGTAACTGGAGGGCAGTGACTGGCGAGGCCTGTGCTGCCTCTGGCCGGCTCTTCCTCACTACCTGGAGGCCAGGTAGGAGGCCAGGAGGAGGCCTGGTCGACGACCGGGCCGCGGGAACGCTAAGCCCCGGAAGCACCTCAAGGTAAGGTACCCGGCGACTGCTGGCAAGCTTCCCCTCCTCCCTGTCTACCTTGCTAAGCCTTGACCAGCTTCCTCACCTCATTTTTACGGGCTCGCCATAGCCCGTGCTACTCGGGACTTTTTTTCTGAGTAGCTGAATCTAAAACAACAAACAATTCCTCACCTCCCTGTCTGTCACTCTACTACCTTGTTAAGCTTTAGTTGTGGCGTCCTGTTGTGTCGTCTGTGCCAAGCTCTATACCTCTATACCTCTTTTCAGCTGTTGTGACCCTCCAGTTGTTCTCATTCTTATCTACCTTATTTTGGTTCATTTACAGTATTTATCATTTATTTTACGTTATACACACGCATTATTTTCATTAAGAACATCACTGTTGGCATAACATTGCCATTCAGGGCTCCACTCCCATCGTCACTACTCTTTTCGCGTTGACTGTTTTCAGTCTGTTAGGTATTCCCTCATCCGGTGTACCAAGCCGCTAGGCACTCCAGCTGGCTTGCCTAGCCGCTACTATTTAGCTTTCTGGCGGGGACAGTATCAAAGACTCCCTGCCAGCTTAAAAGTATTTAGCTCATCCACCCTTCCCTGTTAGCTTCTGCTCACCTAAGTGTTGCGTGTGAAGGTTGGGCTTGAGCTCTCGACCCCTCAGTCAATTGGTGTAGGGGTTCTAAGGTCTATTTAACTCTAACATATCTTAATTTTAAGCCGAGTGTGTGCGTGTGTTTATATGTGTGTGTGTTTATATGTGCGTGTGTTTACATGTGCGTGTGTTTGTTTACCTGTGTGTTTACCTATGTGTTTGTTTACCTGTGTGTTTGTTTACCTGTGTGTGTGTTTACCTGTGTGTGTGTTTACCTATGTGTTTGTTTACCTGTGTGTTTGTTTACCTGTGTGTGTGTTTACCTGTGTGTGTGTTTACCTATGTGTTTGTTTACCTGTGTGTGTGTTTACCTGTGTGTGTGTTTACCTGTTTGTTGCTGCAGGAGCTGAAATATTCTCCTTGAGCGCCGAGTTTATGTATTCAACATTTGACAGTTTTCCAGAAGTTTTGGTCCCTACTCCTTCCTCCTGGAGGTCGTTCCAGATCTCTTGGCATGCTACCCGTAGAGACGTTTTTTTCCCCTACACCATTTCCCAGACAACTTCGAGGCATGGGGACCTTAGCTCCCGGGCCCCAGTGTGGGTAGGTACGACACACTCCCCTCGTCTGCCAGAGACTCTCAGCACGGGTCGCTCTAAATATTAGTATGCTCTTTGTTAGCTTAAGTACAGGCCTCTTAGAGTATGTATATACTCCCGAGAGTCCGGTAGTGATAGTCCGATTGTGATAGTCCGGTAGTGATAGTCCGATTGTGATAGTCCGGTAGTGATAGTCTGGTAGTAATAGTCCCTGATAGTCTGATAGTCACTCATGGGTAGTTTTCTTGGGCGTGATTGGCTTCAGGAGTTTCGGACATGAAGGAACGATGTGGTTCGCCTTCCGCGCCTCCATTCTCTGTCATTACCTCCATTAACTACCATTAGTAATTGATGGTTCCATTTTCTCAATTGGTCTGAATCATCTTGATGGGTTTCAGTCCAGCTTTTTTTTATGTCTTAAATTTTTACTTCAGAAAATATTTTGATATTGCTCGTCGTCCTCTCTGGCGAGCTCTGGCCTCACTTGTTACCGGAGCTGTTGTGAGTAGTCGCATATTTGTGCCCGCAAGATCCAGCTCTAGCTCCTGGACCCCGCTTTTCTAGCTGTTGGTTGTATAATGCAATGACTCCTATTTCCCTATCATACCTGTTTTTTAAGTTATGAATGGTGTTAGCCTCTACAACCTGCTCCTTTAGGTCATTCCATTTACTCATTATACCCTTACGCTAGAGGAAAACTTTCCAACATCTGAGTCTCAAGATTCCATCCCTGCCCCCTCCCCCCCATTGTTCTATTGATTTTCATTGTAAACATTTCCTCTGTTTCCACCTTATCAATCCCTCTATTTTACATGTCTGTATCATGGCCCCGCTGTCCCTTTCTAACGTCGTCAGGTTTAGTTCCTTCTGTCTGTCTTCGTACTTCATCCCTCGCAGCTCTGGGACGAGTCTCGTTACAAACTTCTGCATCTTTTCGAGCTTCCTTATGCTTAAGATGGGGCTCCACGATGGGGCGACATACTCTTAAGACTGACCTCACATAGGTGTGTGTGTGTGTGTGTGTGTGTGTGTGTGTGTGTGTGTGTGTGTGTGTGTGTGTGCGTGTGCGTGTGCGTGCGTGCGTGCATCACTACTCCGTGAGCAACCTGGTCCAGGAGACTTAAGACAGCGTAGGTGAACGGCTGCCATTTTATGCAATATAAACATGAGAGGTGACTAACGGTCTAAGGATCAATATACTCACACGGGGAGCTGTACGCAGATGCCCTCAGGGTCATGTACCCTTCACAACACACCTGTCTACGTCCCCCTAACATACGCACATGTGCAACCCACACCTGCGCAAACGCCCAACGCTCCAAGAACACATAAGTGAGTGCATCTGGAGGAGTGCAAACGAGGATAGGTAAGGATAGGTAAGGGAACATCCCCATCGTGGGTCTGCGTCGTCCTGTACAAGTTCACTACTCTGCCCCCGAGGGTATGATCAGGCTCCACACAGGAGTCGACACAGCGAGAGAGAGACCGAGTCGCTGCTGCAGCACCCGCAGGTCGGTCTAGTAGAGCAGAAGTAGACCCGGCACCAATTAACTTGTCAACGGCATAAGTACACTCGAATCCTCGTTTCTGATTAATAAACTCGTATTCATCACTCAACACCTGTGTCTTTACACACACACATACACACACACGCACACACACACACATACAGGGGTCTCGCGGCTGAGTGGACAGCGCTGGTGGGTCGTAATCCTAATAACCCGGGTTCGATTTCCGGCGGAAGCGGAAACAAATGGGCAGAGTTTTTTCACCGTGATGCACCTGTTCACCTAGCAGTAAACAGGTACCTGGGAGCTAGACAACTGCTACGGGCTGCTTCATGAGGATATGTGTGTGTGTGTGTGTGTTCGAGAGAAGAGATAATAGAGGAAAATATATTGGTTAGAAAGGCGGGGTACAAGAGCTAAATATCTCGATTCAGCAGAGACAAATAGTAAACACACACACACCCAGGTGATACAGACAGTCCCCAATAATTTAGCATGGTACAAATCACGTACATCACAAGTATCTGAGCCAATCTGTGTGTGGAACGCGATATCCGCCGGTGACTGACAGCCAGTCAGATGGGCCAATAAAGTGCTGACATTTTTACATCACAAAAGGGGCAGCAGGCCATTAAACTGGTAGCGAAGGTGGGGAGCAATTTATGGTGGGTCTCAATGATGGTACACTATCACACACTCAATTAGGTGAGGGACAGTGATGGAGGCAGCAGGGAAGGTGAGGGACAGTGATGAAGGCAGCAGGGAAGGTGAGGGATAGTGATGGAGGCAGCAGGGAAGGTGAGGGATAGTGATGGAGGCAGCAGGGAAGGTGAGGGATAGTGATGGAGGCAGCAGGGAAGATGAGGGATAGTGATGGAGGCAGCAGGGAAGGTGAGGGATAGTGATGGAGGCAGCAGGGAAGGTGAGGGACAGTGATGAAGGCAGCAGGGAAGGTGAGGGATAGTGATGGAGGCAGCAGGGAAGGTGAGGGATAGTGATGGAGGCAGCAGGGAAGGTGAGGGATAGTGATGGAGGCAGCAGGGAAGGTGAGGGATAGTGATGGAGGCAGCAGGGAAGATGAGGGATAGTGATGGAGGCAGCAGGGAAGGTGAGGGATAGTGATGAAGGCAGCAGGGAAGGTGAGGGATAGTGATGGAGGCAGCAGGGAAGGTGAGGGACAGTGATGGAGGCAGCAGGGAAGGTGAGGGATAGTGATGGAGGCAGCAGGGAAGGTGAGGGATAGTGATGAAGGCAGCAGGGAAGGTGAGGGATAGTGATGGAGGCAGCAGGGAAGGTGAGGGACAGTGATGAAGGCAGCAGGGAAGGTGAGGGATAGTGATGGAGGCAGCAGGGAAGGTGAGGGATAGTGATGGAGGCAGCAGGGAAGGTGAGGGACAGTGATGAAGGCAGCAGGGAAGGTGAGGGATAGTGATGGAGGCAGCAGGGAAGGTGAGGGATAGTGATGGAGGCAGCAGGGAAGGTGAGAGACAGTGATGAAGGCAGCAGGGAAGGTGAGGGATAGTGATGGAGGCAGCAGGGAAGGTGAGGGACAGTGATGGAGGCAGCAGGGAAGGTGAGGGATAGTGATGGAGGCAGCAGGGAAGGTGAGGGATAGTGATGAAGGCAGCAGGGAAGGTGAGGGATAGTGATGGAGGCAGCAGGGAAGGTGAGGGACAGTGATGAAGGCAGCAGGGAAGGTGAGGGATAGTGATGAAGGCAGCAGGGAAGGTGAGGGATAGTGATGGAGGCAGCAGGGAAGGTGAGGGATAGTGATGGAGGCAGCAGGGAAGGTGAGGGATAGTGATGAAGGCAGCAGGGAAGGTGAGAGACAGTGATGGAGGCAGCAGGGAAGGTGAGGGATAGTGATGGAGGCAGCAGGGAAGGTGAGGGATAGTGATGAAGGCAGCAGGGAAGGTGAGAGACAGTGATGGAGGCAGCAGGGAAGGTGAGGGATAGTGATGGAGGCAGCAGGGAAGGTGAGGGACAGTGATGAAGGCAGCAGGGAAGGTGAGGGATAGTGATGGAGGCAGCAGGGAAGGTGAGGGATAGTGATGAAGGCAGCAGGGAAGGTGAGAGACAGTGATGGAGGCAGCAGGGAAGGTGAGTTAGGGGGAAAGTGAGACACTGAGCGAGAGTGAGGGGGGAAACTTAAGGATATGCAAATGACTAGGAAGTAAGTAAAAAACCAAATGGTGAGAAGCAGAGGAAGTGAGGGAGAGCAGCGAGGAAGAGGAGGAAGAGGCAAGAAACCTTAGAAGAGGCAGACTGTGTACTGTGACTGTGTGAGTGCTGTGTACTGTGACTGTGTGAGTGCTGTGTACTGTGACTGTGAGTACTGTGTACTGTGATTGGAAAACCTGTCCGCCAAGAACTTGATGGTGTAATCACATTGTCAAAATCTACCCAGAGAGCAGACAAGAACAGAGTCTCTGCGATTCTATGCATAGTTTATAGATCATAATTACTAAATGAATAGAGAATGACCACATCAATAGGTAAAGATTTCTCCTGGAACTAACTACAAATGTTCCTGCCTGGTCCTCAACTTGTCATCGTCATCATCTATTGAGACATAGAAAGGATTCTTAGCAAAGTTCTCAGGAGTTCTGGCGTCTAGTTTCCGGCACAACAAGACAATCAGGACGATGATTGCTCACGGGGCTGTGTGTGAGATCGCCAACATTGGCGGTGAAGCCTTGATGTTGGCATACATTATGCTAATGGATTGGTTCCTAGTGTTGGACCGGTGTTTGACAAGGCTGCCGTGTGCGGTGGCTGCCCTCCTGGCTCCTACACCACAGGTGTAGAGATCTGTTCTCCCGGGCATCATACATAGCCACATGCAGAGTACGGGTCTGGTCTGGTCTCTCTCTGTCTCTCTCTCTCTCTCTCTCTCTCTCTCTCTCTCTCTCTCTCTCTCTCTCTCTCTCTCTCTCTCTCTCTCTCTCTCTCTCTCTCTCTCTCTCTCTCCCCCAACCACTTGGGCTGCTGGATGATAGAGCGACGGTCTCGCTTCATGCTGGTCGGCGTTCAAATCCCGACCGTCCAAGTGGTTGGGCACCAATCCTTCCCCCCGTCCCATCCCATATCCTGATCCTTTCCAAGTGTCATATAGTCGTATTGACTTGGCGCTTTCTCCTAATAATTCCAATCCATTTCATTTCCCATTTCTCCCCCCCCCCTACCCATCCCCCGCACACAAGTGGAGGTAACTTTAATCAACAATCCCTCCCCCCTCCCCCGCACAAGCACAGAAGGTCAAGACAAAAGCACAGACACTGTAACAGATGCTGCATCAATATTCCAGAAGAAGGGGAATACAGACAGACTAAGACGAGGCTGATGCATCGGGATAGGTGTTCAAGTGGGCGAGAGTGCCTGTCAGGCAGGAATCAAAGGGCCACAGTGCGAGCGGGAGTCTGAGAGTGGAGAGGTTATGAGACGACCACTACAAAAGTGGGTACCAAGTCCATGTGGGTGTAAATATATATGGTAGCGATCTGACAAAAGGAAATTTTCTCCTTCATATCGATGCTTTGCTGGTGATGCAAGACTGATGATATGGCTCAGGGGCCGATTGGGCTATGATATGCGTGTGATCTTCCACGAAAAAATATTTTCTTGTAAATGGAATCCATTTTCTTGTAAAACATTACATTTTCTTGTAAAAGGGGTTCCATTTTCTTCGTAAATGGAAAGTGCTGAAGATGGGTCTTGGTAATAAGGGGCTTTATGGTGGTAACAGAGTTCCAAATGTAAAGGGAATCCATTGACAGGACGGAACGGATAGTTCAGCGTTTATATGCAGTCCTGTAGACACAATTAGGTGAGTATACACACGCACACACACAAACACACACACACACACACACACTGGAATCTGTACACCAGTTGATTGACAGTTGAGAGGCTGGACCAAAGAGCCAGAGCTCAACCCCCGCAAACACAACTAGGTGAGTACACACACACACACACACACACACACACACACACACACACACACACACACACACACACACACACACACACACACACACATTAAGGAAACACTGAGATAAGGCTTTATGAGCCATTATTACAAGAGAGGCGGGTCCTGGAGGCAAGATGTCCCACCCGCACGCTGGCGTCAAACACAACAAGTTATGTGACGTGTGTCTGGTTATACTGCCCCGTCTCCTCTTCGTCCCTACCATCACACACACACATTAAAACATGTGTAATGAAGAAGGGGAAGAGTGTAGGTGGTGGTGAGGGGTTGGTTGGGGGCTGGTCTGGTTGGTTGATGATGGTGGGTGGTTATGGTCGGTGGCTGGTCTGGTTGGTTGGGGGCTGGTCTGGTTGGTTGGGGGCTGGTCTGGTTGGTTGATGATGGTGGGTGGTTATGGTCGGTGGCTGGTCTGGTTGGTTGGGGGCTGGTCTGGTTGGTTGGTGGGTGGTGGTTGGCAACTTGAATCCAGGATACACAAGGCCATGAACTCTTGCCCCAACTAATTTAATAACCTTGTGCAGGGGACGGTTACAAAGGCTTTCCCATGGCTGAAGAAGATGTAGTTTACCAACCTTCCTTCTCGTGAGGTGGTGCCAGAGCCTCTTGTCACCACCACCTACCGCTGACAGAACCATTCTGCCTCTCAGCTGCACATCTTGTCCTCGCCAGACTTTAAGTTGTCCTCTGCCTCATTACTTTATCCAGAACTTTACAATGTGTCTGCCACACCGGACTGTAGTCCAGAGTCCCGCCTTAAGTACCGGTACTATCTTCATCGTTTGATTGATATTCTAGAGCAGCAGCCTCTTGTGATAACCGCCGATGACACAGTTTGGTTATATTGTCTTTTGATATCTATAATTGTCCCGTCATGTGGCTATGCCTTCGGTAACTACAACTACCACAACTCGTAACTACCCGTCTATCATCTTTGTCTTCACTCTGGGTCCTTCTTAAGATCCTCCTGCAATCCTTAGCTTCCTTCCCGCAAGATTGTTTCACTATACTGTTGCTCTATGCATCACGTCACTGACGTGACCTGACGACTGACCGACTACCGCCACGGAAATCTTTGGGTCAAGTGTTTCATTTATCGACCGATAGTTAACGTAAGTAAAATGTAAACAATATAAATCAACACTAATACAATCATGTGAGATAACTTGACCAGCGTAGCCTATCCTGGTCAAACCTAACTTTACTTACCGCGCCATTCCCAGCCTAGCCAACAAATCTAAGTGATTTAACGTATTAACTAACATTACCAAAAGAAATCTCATATAACCTAACCTTATTTAGCTTTACCTAACTCCATCTTATTAAACCTGACCAAGCATAAGTCTAACAAACCTAACCCCACCTGACTTCACCTAGCCAAAGGTAATCTACTTAACCCAACTTAGCTAAATCTAACCTAACATATCCAAATGAACCCAAACCAAATCTAACCAATCCTGATATAGTGCATTTCCCCAACGCGAGGATTCCATACCTCTTTGCTTTGTGTTTTAGTATAGGTCTTACATATGTTGTATAAATTGCCTCGAAAAACGTTCTTAATAAGAGTTTTCGATATGGGTTTAATGTTTGCCAGCGTCCCATGTGCTCCTGATGTTATCCTGTTTATGTGTGCCTCTGGTCTTAGTGCTTTAATTATATTCACACTCGAATGTTTTAATGTTTTTTATTCCTTTTCTTGCCTACCCCATTATGGCATAGATTCCTCCTGTCTTCTAGTCTCCCTTCTCTCATGACATTGCATTTAATGCGTCAAACTTTAAGAACCATGCGCGTAAGCACTTAAGAGGCAGGACTGACCAGCATCATCCCCCGTGAGGCAAAGGACAAGACGAGGGAGGTGTGTCCACAAGACCCATCAAGCTTCCACGTGAGGCTGGCCTCTTCCCGCACCACTCTCTCTTGATTGGCCCCGCTAGTTGTAAATACGTCTGCCAGGGTGATGGTGGAGGCTGTGTGGCAGAGGACGCAAGGTGATGGCCACCCGAGGGGATAGAAAGTGTAGGGCAGCTAGGGTGGGGCCAGGGAAGTGTGAGACGGACAGACAGACACAGACACGCTCTCTACTCGGGGATCATTAAAGTCACAGCAGTCACAAGAGTGAAGATGAATGGATAATGAGAATTCTCAGATGAAGAGAGCAAGGAGAGGAGACGAGAGAGTGCGGCGAGGTGTGAGATGAAGGGGAGATGTGGCCAGGAGTGGGGAGAGGGAGGGTGAGGGAGGCCAGAGGTGGGGAGAGGGAGGATGAGGGAGGCCTGGAGTGGGGAGAGGGAGGGTGAGGCCAGGGATGGGGAGAGGGAGGAAGGGAGAGGCCAGGGGTGGGGAGGGAGAGGGTGAGGGAGGCCTGGAGTGGGGAGAGGGAGGGTGAGGGAGGCCAGGGGTGGGGAGAGGGAGGGTGAGGGAGGCCAGGGGTGGGGAGAGGGAGGGTGAGGGAGGCCAGGGGTGGGGAGAGGGAGGGTGAGGGAGGCCAGGGGTGGGGAGGGAGAGGGTGAGGGAGGCCAGGGGTGGGGAGAGGGAGGGTGAGGGAGGCCAGGGGTGGGGAGGGAGAGGGTGAGGGAGGCCAGGGGTGGGGAGGGAGAGGCCAGGGGTGAGGGAGAAGACCAGTACACCCTCGCGCCCTCGCGGAGGAGCAACAATAACAAGAGAGAAATGTTCAGTTTAAGTTCCCATAATTCCCTCCATGTTGGCGCTACCTTAATGGATGCTTAATTACTCCTGTGTTTTGAAAGGTTATTTAATTTGGATTACCTGGAGCCGCCAGATGAATATTCGGACATTTGGATTACGTGAAGCGGGAAGAACGGTGATATTGCATCTATAATTGTCACGATGTGTGGTTTTCCTGACATTATCCTGCGCTTCTGACCCATACTTGAACCATTTTCACTTAGTATCTGATAGGGAATATCATATTTAAAATAGGATGTAAGCTGTTATAAAAATAAACCACTTAGCGCATTTTATTTTCGAGGATAAAAGTTGGCGATGAATAGAGAGAACTCGAACGTCAGGTAAAGTGTGCGAGGTAATGGCGAGAGGTGACATGATGGCTACCAAGTTGTGATAAGCTGAGGGCTGAAAACTCCAGCAATGAACGAAGAGCTTAGTGACATAATGCTGGAGTTCATGAGCCTGATTGGTCGGTGAGAATGTTGTACGTCGTCCAATCATCGTGAGGGAAGCATTATCGCCTCGGAACTGTATTCGAAAGACCAGGATGGTATTACAGGACGGTATGATGTGGCTACAAGAATTACAGTAACAGCAACGTGTTGTGTTGTTTGGCAGACACCGAAGCAAACATAAAGCCGATTTGTGTACAGTGAGGAATTAACATTTGAGTAACTGTTGACGGTTGAGGCAGCCTCGCGTCGTAAACAATGGAGAAATTCGCTAAGACCTGGCCGCCAAATCTCCTGTTTGCAAATTAAAACATTTTACACATAACTCTCAGCTTAAGTATGTCGTAACTGTAAGCTAGAAAGGTTGTAATAGGATTTTTGATGTTTTTGTAAGCTGAGAGAGCGGCGGCAGTGATAGTACATGCGTTGGTTTTATAAACTGACACAGGCTATAACGGATATATATATATATATATATATATATATATATATATATATATATATATATATATATATATGTATATATATATATATATATATATATATATATATATATATATATATATATATATATATATATGTCGTACCTAGTAGCCAGAACTCACTTCTCAGCCTACTATGCAAGGCCCGATTTGCCTAATAAGCCAAGTTTTCATGAATTAATGTTTTTTCGTCTACCTAACCTACCTAACCTAACCTAACCTAGCTTTTTCTGGCTACCTAACCTAACCTTACCTATATATAGGTTAGGTTAGGTTAGGTAGGGTTGGTTAGGTTCGGTCATATATCTACGTTAATTTTAACTCCAATAAAAAAAAATTGACCTCATACATAGTGAAAAGGGTAGCTTTATCATTTCATGAGAAAAAAATTATAGTAAATATATTAATTCAGGAAAACTTGGCTTATTAGGCAAATCGGGCCTTGAATAGTAGGCTGAGAAGTGAGTTCTGGCTACTAGGTACGACATATATATATATATATATATATATATATATATATATATATATATATATATATATATATATATATATATATATATATATATATTTTTTTTTTTTTTTTAAACCTAGAAGGGGTACCACCTCTGGTGCAAATGTAGGGACCCATAGCCTCGGAGAAGAAAATAAAGAGTACTCAGAGAAGACCTTGTGGATCCTCACTGAACACTTTGATATTTTCTTCTCCTATATATATATATATATATATATATATTTAAGCTGAGAGAGGCTTTAATATTTATTTTGGTGGTTCAAAATTACTTAGTGGCTAAGTAGTGAGTAATATTACTCCTAGTCACTAATCACTTAGTGACTAGGAGTTGCCTCTACTCTGTATATTTATTTTTGTTATCGTTTTTATTGCTCCATCGATCCAAATCATAATGTTCATAATTATTTACTTCTGGGGATTATAGGAGCCGTTGATTCCCGTTATTGATTTTAGTACTATAAGGTAACAGCAGTGGTGGCTCCTGTTTGTTTTCCAGATATGTCAATAACCCACAAATCCTAGCAGTATACATTCCAGAATCACTTTTGTGTGTCACTTTTACTCGAGAGTATGTAATTGAGCAACGGACTTACATTACATACTCTGAAGTAGTTTTATGTACTAGCAGGACTCGTTATCTCCTCACAGGGTGTTCTGACACCCTTCTGCTACACTTATCTAATTAGCTGTGTATCGAGAAGAGTTCCCCATCCAATATGTGAGGCTAATGAAGCGAACGTTAGTCAATTAGGCTATCGCATTAACCCAGATAGATCAATTAGACGACGTTCATTCCTTCTGATTGATGAGTCGTAATTGAATTGTAGATGTTAATTTTTACTAACTTTAAACAATTTAAAAAATAATTTGGACACTTGAGTCGCCATGGGACAATATAATAATAAAATAAATGCATGTAAAATACTTAAGAGAATGTATAAACAAAATCTTTAATTAGATCTGCAGGAACTAGGTCCTCGGCGACTTGAGCAATTAGCTTCATTGCCTGCTGGTCGACCGCACAGGCCAACTTACTACCCTCCATCCCCACTTCTTACCAAGCCCCCCTTCCATCTATCCACCCCCAACATGTTACTATCCCCCTCCATTTCACCACCACACTCCCTCGACCTCACCACACCCCTCCATCTGACCACTAACACTCACACAGGAAAGGAAAGGCAGGCGCTAGGTATACACCTCTCTCACATCACTCGACAGTAGCCTACACCACGGGCTCACCATAGCCCGTGGTGTAGGCTACTTGGAACTTTGTTCCATGTAGCGAATCTTTAACAACAACAACAGTAGCCTACTCCCTCCAGGAGCGCCTCCCCACCCGTGGGAACCTGCACAACGCCCCCTGGAGGCCGCAGCAGCATGGACAGGTGACAGTAAACACTGACAGATGTGTACCACATTTACGCTCCCGTTGGACATGTAGATGTTTATCATTTGCTCCTGTTATAAATGTTAGTATTTTTCTCATTTCTCTTGTTATAATTTGTTCGGATTTTGCTCTTGCACTCATAAATGTCGACATTACCTGTAAATGTCAAAGCAGTTAATAATGTTTCAGGCGGAGGCGGAATAATGTGAATGTTCCCGGCGGAGGCGGAAACAAATGGGCAGTTTCTTTCACCCTGCTGTACCTTTTCACCTAGCAGTAAACAGCTACCTGTGACTTAAGACAGCTGCTACGGGCTGTTTCCTGGGGATATATTCACCTAATTGTGCTTGCGGGGGTTGAGCTCTGATCTTTCAGCCAGCCTCTCAACTGCCAATCAACTGTTACTAACAACTAACTAACTTCCCCCCCCCCCCCTCACACACACACGTCCAGGAAGCAGCCCGTAACAGCTGTCTATCTCCCAGGTACCTATTTACTGCTAGGTAACAGGGGCATCAAGGTGAAAGAAATTGCCCATTTTGTTTCTCCCCGGCGCCGGGAATCGAATCCGGTTCACAGAATTACGTGTCCAGCGTCCTGTCCACTGAGCCACCAGCACTCTACACATGTGTGTGTGTGTGTGTTAGAGAAATATATGTAGTAGATATAGGAAAATAGATTGGTTACAGAGGCGGAGTCCAAGAGCTAATAGCGGGACTTTACAGATACAAATAGTATATACACACACACACATCACCCGCCCCTGGCTGGGTAAAGGCCACTGCATCACTAGGGATTTCATTTAACTGTGAACAAGCACATGATAAAAAAAAATGTTTTTGTCCTGACAACTTGCTGTATCGTAAAGTGAAATAATTAATTACTGCCTAATGGGCGAAGCATTTTATCATTTGGTCATAGTAATGTCATTATTATTGATGTTATTAGTTCGGCTATAAGCAGTGACAGTTTTGGGCAACAGCCATAACGGTAGTTACACAACTGTTAGTAGTAATAGTTGGATTAAAAGTAATAGCTGTCCTAATATTAGCTGTAGTAATAGTAGAAGGAGTAATAGCAATAGCAGTATAAGTAGTAATAGTACTAGCTGTAGTAGTTAGTAATTGTGGCAATAATAGTTACCACTAGTTTTTATTAAGGCTCGTGGACTTGGTAGCAACGTTAAATCCCTTATTTGCCTGTTCACTCAACTGCTAAATCTCAGGCGAAGTTCAACACACTTTAAAAAGCCCACCAGTGTAGTTTAATCTAATGACACAAAGACTAATACGACAAAAATAAAGAGGTGATGACGCAGAACTTAATCACCTTGACTTAACAATAATAATCAACAACACGGATCCCAGACTAACTGCATACAATCATTACCACAGGTAACAACACCCTACACAATAGCGTGAGGCTTCAGATAAGCTTCGGGAGCCTAGTGAGGGCAATATGCACTCTAGGTTACAATTCATTTAACCATGTCGTGGCACAGTTGTCTAAGGCGCAGCTGGGAACATCTCGTGCGTAGGTTCGAACCCTCATCTCGGCCCTTGAGGATTTGTTCATTTAATAACATCTTACTTCAAGAGAGGACACATCCATTCGTTCCAATAACATTCCTGCCCGAGGAATGGCGGGAGGAGCCGCCGCTATACACTGTAGCCAACCTAACGTGTCTAAGAATATACATACCACTCTAACTGTCCGTGAATAACACTTCCTTACACTTAATACGGGAATGTAAAATACATAAATCATTACAAGAAACAATAGGTGTATATGGTAATACTTTCTACGCTGAAATAATATAAATTGAATAGCTCTCACAGTTGGTACAACTGACCCTCACACCAACTCCCTCCCTCCACACGTCCAAGACTACTACAGGAACGGGCGGGGATTCAAATCCTTTTTTTAAATTATTTTAATGATATGAATAATTTGTGTTGACAACCTCTCACACTAGAAGATGAAAAGACGACGACATTTCGGTCCGTCGTTTGAATAATTTGTGCATAACTGACGGTAATCCTGCACTTTAGCAGACGGGCGGGGCCCATTATCTGCGAAGGGCTTAAGTGGCCTTTATCTGGGAAGGTCCCCTGTTTCCATCATGTGGGAAGGGACCCTAGTTCCCTTCATCCGGGTGGGGACCCCCAGTACCTATCATCTGAGTAGGGGCCCCCAGTGCCCATCATCTGAGTAGGAACCCCAGTGCCCATCATTTGGGTAGGGGCCCCCAGTGCCCATCATCTGGGTAGGGGCTCCAGTGCCCATCATCTGGATAGGGGCCCCCCAGTGCCCATCATCTGGGTAGGGGCTCCAGCGCCCATCATCTGGGTAGGGGCTCCAGTGCCCATCATCTGGGTAGCGACCCCAGTGCCCATCATCTGGGTAGGGGCTCCAGTGCCCATCATCTGGGTAGCGACCCCAGTGCCCATCATCTGGGTAGGGCCGCAGGGCATTGCTTTACCCAGGACCTACAATGCTGCCCTTCGTCAACGTCCTTCACTATGTTCATGTTTGATTTATTTTTTGACCTGAGCCCTGATTTCAAAATTGGTAATGACATATTAATCATCATGGTATTTGATACTGAAATTCTGTAATATTATCCTGTTTGAAGGCAATATAATGCTTCAGTAAAACTGATTACTATTTTTCATCATAGCGTAACTGCTCCATATAGAATACACACAAGTGATTCACTTTAAAGCAAAAAAATTGTATTGGCTATTTCAAAATTTTAAATATTCACTTTAAAGCAAAAAATTTGTATTTGCTATTTCAAAATTTTAAATATTTTCCCTTAAATATGACCCGTTAACGGTCAGCCTCCGGTAAGAAAGGACTATATTCCTATAACCTCTATCCTCTTCGCCGTGTGCATATGATATCTTTTCTAACTTTAATATTTACAGTCAAATATGATTTCGTTTCAGATACGACGGATCAAGCTGGCGATGACAGGCATTCTTGAAAATTTGCTCCATCACATAATAAATGGCGGACGTGTTCCAGTCAATTAGTGAAATTCAAGAGAATATTGCTATCACTTAGAAAGCGATGAAAAATCCCCTTCGCATGAAAGGAAATAAATGAACTAGTTAATTACGCGGATTACTGCAATTCAGGAGATAATATAATGTCAGCGGGTTTAGTGGAGCAGGACAGCGAGGAACAGCGGCGCGACCGCTCTCCGCGACGCACGATGGTGGCGGCCTGGAGTGGCAGCGGAGGCCGCGCTCAGTCACACTCTACCTTGCTGGCCTGGACGCACCTAATAGCATCTGCTCTCGTACTTCTCTTGTTCTTCTCTTGCCCAGTACACACTCAAACAGGTGAGTCCATTGCCCAGTACACACTCAAACAGGTGAGTCCACTATGCAAATTTGTACATACAGTCAGCATGGTCTGCTCTGTCAAGAGCACCTGGGGGATGGCATTCGAGGCACAGAGAAGTTAACATCATTAAGAGGAGCCTTTCCACAGTTGGATGTCCAGCAGAGCGAGAGCCCCAATAGCTAATGCCCGGTAACTCTATCAATCCTATGGGTTGGCCAGATGGGATCACAATGAAGCCCTGGTAAGCAGTTTTTATATATATATATATATATATATATATATATATATATATATATATATATATATATATATATATATATATATATATTATAAGTATTATTATCCCGAGATTCCCTTATACTGTATTTATGTTCTATGTCAAAGTTCCTAAATGCCACATCAATATTAAACATTTTCAGTAATTTAGGAATTTCACTATAATTTTCAAGACAGTAGAGCCAATGTTGCCCTGTAGTTTGTATTTTTCTATATTATTCTAACTAGAGAAGTTATATAGAGCAACATGAAGAAGCTTTATCAGTAAGTTATGAGACATGCAGGTGAGGGCCAGACGGCATGAGGCACACACACACACACACACACACACATATATATATATATATATATATATATATATATATATATATATATATATATATATATATATATATATATATATATATATATATATATATATATAATTTGCTGTGTTAGTTCACAGCTGTGTTAGGCCTGAGCCGTGTGAGAGAAAGCTATAGACTTCGGGAAAAAGAAGCGTGGCAATTTGATGTCAGATACACCAATGTTTACAAATGGATTGCATTAGGCATCGTTTTCAAGTTCATGCCACGATTGTAGCGAATGGAATTGCCCATTTTGATGATTAGGTTTTTGGAAAAACCGGTTTTCTCATTGACATGTGTCGCTAGTTTTATGGTGCAAGTTGCTAGCATAATACAGGAGACTTGGAGGAGGAGGAGGAGCAGGAGCTCCTGCTTCTACCAGCAGGAGCAGGCAGGTTTAACTCATCACAAGTGCATACGACAACGTCGAGCACAACACCAATGCTGAGAATAGGGACTCCAGCAGCAGCGGCAGCAGCAGCATTATCAGGAGCAGCAACACCACAGCAGCAGCAGCAACAGCAGCGGCAGCAGCAGCATTACCAGGAGCAGCAACACCACAGCAGCAGCAACAACAGCAGCGGCAGCAGCAGCATTACCAGGAGCAGCAGCAGCAGCGGAGGCGTGTGGCAAGGTGGTGGCGGGTGGGGTCAGGGGGGTGTTGGCCTATCTGCTGCATATAAGAGACGGTTCACGCTCTGCTGGAGTCGGCAGTAGCAGCTCTGAAGAGTCTGGAGAATAGCTTTTAAAATGCGCCTAAGAGCAGGTCTCCACCTTTCAATTTCACGCTCTGATAACTTGAAAACTTATAGTTCAAAAAACGGAGGGAAAAAACTTGCAAAAAGCCCTACAATGTACGGAAAGTTTGGCGGGAAGCGGAAGAGGCGGAGTTTTGCAGGTTTGGCGGGGCGGAGTTCGCTGCAGGAAGAAAAATAGAGTTTTGTGTTGGTGCTGAAGAGAAAGAGAGAGTGTGTGTTTGTGTGTTTGTGTATGTGCGTGCGTGCGTGCGTGCATTCATTTAAATGTGTTTCCAGGAGTGAACTTAGTCCAAGGCTCTTAGTTCAGCCTTCCGAAGGTTCTTAGATTTATGCAAAGACGTTTTTATCAAATTTACATTTAAAATGCTGTATTAAGTTAGCGTAAATGACTTCTTCGGCTTGTGTGTGTATGAGAGAGAGAGAGAGAGAGAGAGAGAGAGAGAGAGAGAGAGAGAGAGAGAGAGAGAGAGAGAGAGAGAGAGAGTGTGAGAGAGAGAGAGAGAGAGAGAGAGAGAGAGAGAGAGAGAGTGTGAGAGAGAGAGAGAGAGAGAGAGAGAGAGAGAGAGAGAGAGAGAGAGAGAGAGAGAGAGAGAAAGAAAGAGAGAATTATGGTATTTGGAGCGCCGTGTATAGTGTTCTAGTGAACGTTCTGTGTAGAAGAGAGAAAATAACAGACAGACAGACCAATGCCAGACAGGTAGTTCCTCCCCAGTGCCTCAGTATGCGAGAGAGGCAGAGCAAGCAATATATGTAGTACATATGATAGAAAAAATTAGGTAGGGAATTAGTCCATTAGATAACCGACTATTGAGGAGAGCGGGGACCAAGAGCTAACAGTTTTTAGGCACAAATAGTAAATACCAACACGCAAGCCAGAGACTGCCAACAGCCTGTGGTCCTGGGTTCGATCCCAGGCGCCGGCGAGAAACAATGGGCAGAGTTTCTTTCACCCTATGCCCCTGTTACCTAGCAGTAAAATAGGTACCTGGGTGTTAGTCAGCTGTCACGGGCTGCTTCCTGGGGGTGGAATCCTGGTCGAAAACCGGGCCGCGGGGACACTAAAAAGCCCCGAAATCATCTCAAGATAACCTCAAGATAGCCAGCCACTGTGTTAAAAAAAAGACCAAACTCCATAAAACACAGCTGGGGGCCAGGGGAGGGGGGGGGGCAGCAGGCGGTCACGTGACTCTCCAGGCACTGTGGGGCCACCTCATCCAGGCAGTGAGGGATGCCTGCTATCTCGCAGAGTGCCAAACTTTACTCCTCTCGCAAATTACCGATACTCACCTAAAGAAGAAAACGACAGGAAACTTTTTGTTTGTTTTTTGGTCTTGAAGTATTTTATTCTAATACAAAAACTATCTTATTGGTATTCCTGTATTGTCATTCATATATTTAGGAGAGAGCTTCGTTTGGCGACTATAAATGATTGATGTTTGGTGTCAGGGCGAGAAGGTATTCTCAAGGTCGGCCGAGTGGACAGCACGCTGGACTTGTGATCCTGTGGTCCTGGGTTCGATCCCAGACGCCGGCGAGAAACATTGGGCAGAGTTTCTTTCACCCTATGCCCCTGTTACCTAGCAGTAAAATAGGTACCTGTCACGGGCTGCTTCCTGGGGGTGGAGGCCTGGTCGAGGACCGGGCCGCGGGGACACTAAAAAGCCCCGAAATCATCTCAAGATAACCTCAAGATAACCGGAAGGTCACTTAAGACCCCTACTCGATATAAATAATAATAATAATAATAATAATAATAATAATAATAATATATAGTTTAGGTGGAAACTCCTCCAGCGGTGGCCGGAACAAGAAACTTCCCAGGTGAAGGATCGAGTTTAATCTCCAAGTTCGACATCAATATCAAATACCCATCACCTCTGAGGCCAATATTCACTCCAAGACGCCATGGTTACGAGGCGCCTCCTCCTGTGGAAATAATTCTAACCAACTATCGCTGTTATAAATAATTGCTGGCTAATGACTCGTTAGATAGACCCCGAGACATAGAGGGTGCACAAGGCACGGGATCCTGTAATAACACGTTCGGAACATTACCAAGTTTAAAACATCTCCAACTAACTACTACGGGCTCGCCATAGCCCGTGCTACTTGGCACTTTTTGTTCCGGGTAGCGAGTCTTAAACAACAGCAACAAATCTCCAACTGTGTTTGTTTCAGCAAACACGCCAAACATAATTTCGTCCGTCGAAAACAAATCATCTGATTTAGATTTGTAATTTCTAGATATGTTAGGGAACATCAGATTGATTATGGACGTTTTCTCCGGTCTTAGTAGATGGTATACCTAGAGTATACCTGCAGCGGGTTCCGAGAGTTGCTCTGCTCCCAAAGCAGGGTCTGAGGATATACTTGTCTGGTGATAACTGATCTACAAGACTGTTGCTTCGAGCGGCCCGCAGGCCCACATGATCTAGGAGGTGGAGATTGACATGATCTACAGCCTGGTTAGTTTGGCACTTCCTGCAAGAGCCAGGCCTTCCTTCCCCCCCCCCCCATCATGAAATCATAGTACTTATAGGGACTGTTTGGTGGAAAGTACCAATATATAAAGTGATACACCGCCAAATAGGTGACTTTTGTAGTATTAAATTTGGTCAAATGGGGAAACTTTTTTTTTAACCGCAAGATAAACGTAGAACCTAACCCTAACCTCTCCAACAATGCTAGGCCTAATTCACGATCTTAGGCCTAATAGGCCTAGTCTAGAACATGTGGCTTAGGAATGAATGTTTTAGGAATGTAATTTTTAGGCTTAGAAATGTTTGTGTTAGTTTTCAAGCTTTATTTTATCGGACTCTATAAAAGTAAAAGTACAAAAAAGCGAAGAGTTTGGATGTGTATCACTACACACTGGTGCGTTCCACCACACAGTTACTGTGAGTACTGTTGTGTGTGTGGAGCAGGGGCCGCCAGGGGCACCTCTGTTTCTTGGACTTGTTCACGTGTGGCAGAGCTGTGGCACCGTCTACCCCCACGCTCTCTCCCCACCTCCCTCACCCCCATCTCCCTCACCCCCATCTCCCTCACCCCCATCTCCCTCACCCCCTCCCTCACCCCCCCCCCCCCCCACCTCCTAGATCCCCCACCCCCCACCCCACCACCACCACCTCCTCCTCCTCACCCTCACCCAGGTGAGCCGTGGAATATACAACATCACTTCATCACTGTAATAGTGAGTCAAATTAGCTAAAAGGCAAGGTAGTTCTGGCTAACTGAATATATATTTTCATGTTGACAGTCTAGACTAAATGTTCGAGAGCCATTTCAATAGCCAACCGGCGACTGTAAGGCGGAACCCGAGAGCTGATGCAGGCACATGTACATCAATACACATAGGGGAGTACACATACACGCAAGAATAACATTTTATTTATCTTTATAAGCAATTTTCACGCTCTACGGACATCAAACGGGCATATTATGCCGGCCGCGGCACTCATGTGAAACACGGTGTGTTTTGACCGCAGAGTTGCGTGATTAAAATCCTCACATAAAGCCTAATATTATAATCTAACTTCCCTTACCTGATTGTGCATCCTGGGGACTAAGTTTCAGCTCTTGGGCCCCCACCTGTATACCTTCACTCGACTGGTGTACAGATTGTCGAGCCTTTTGGTCACTGCTATCTACGTCTGGAACTGTGTAAGGAGTCAGCCGCCACCACCACGTACATTAATAAATGTCTGTGGTTTTGTCTTAGTTTTATAGTTATGTATTAAGATGCTGTCTGCCCGACGCGCTCTCCTTCACGCTCGATTTCCGGCATCTTGTCATAAACCTCTTACAATCTTGTCATTGTCTTGGAGTATGTCATTGTGTATGGAGTCTTACCTGTGAGACTCCATACACTATGTTGCGGGTGTTCCACCAGTCTTACTTCTGGATGTTGCGGGTGTTCCACCAGTCTTACTTCTGGATATTGTGGGTGTTCCACCAGTCTTACTTCTGGATATTGCGAGTGTTCCACCAGTCTTACCTCTGGATATTGCGAGTGTTCCACCAGTCTTACCTCTGGATATGGCGAGTGTTCCACCAGTCTTACCTCTGGATATTGCGAGTGTTCCACCAGTCTTACCTCTGGATATGGCGAGTGTTCCACCAGTCTTACCTCTGGGTATGGCGAGTGTTCCACCAGTCTTACCTCTGGATATGGCGAGTGTTCCACCAGTCTTACCTCTGGATATGGCGAGTGTTCCACCAGTGTTACCTCTGGATATTGCGAGTGTTCCACCAGTCTTACCTCTGGATATGGCGAGTGTTCCACCAGTCTTACCTCTGGGTATGGCGAGTGTTCCACCAGTCTTACCTCTGGATATGGCGAGTGTTCCACCAGTCTTACCTCTGGATATGGCGAGTGTTCCACCAGTGTTACCTCTGGACAAACCTGTGTATGCTTCATAGTTGTTTCTAATTCTGTGTTTCTCACCTTTCGTGAATATTGCGACGAGGAGTTGGATACTAAAGCAGTGGTCGTGCCCGGCACCCCGAGCTGCATCTTACAGTACCAGGGGTGAGCGCAGGTGTGGAGGTGTTGGCCTTATTTTGAGGTGATTTCGGGGCTTAGCGACCCCGAGGCCCGGTCGTCGACCAGGCCTTCACCACACCCTCTTCCTCCTCCTCACCACATCTTCCCATCTTACTTTATCTTTAGTGTCTTGTCTGTGACGTACGTGTGTGTGTGTGTGTGTGTGTGTGTGTGTGTGTGTGTGTGTGTGTGTGTGTGTGTGTGTGTGCTTATTTGTACTTGCAGGATCGAGCATTGGCTCTTGGATCAAGGCACATGTGTGTGTGTGTGTGTGTGTGTGTTGTCTGTTAGGATTCTTACCCATAAAGTCTAAGTCTTTGTGGGTCACCCTCTATTCTGTGTAGGATCATTTTCATACATGTATGTGTGAATACACGTATGCATGAATGTATACATGTATGCATGAACAGGGTGTGCCATAAGTCTTAAACTATGACACGTGCCTCAAATATATTTGACTTAAAAAAAATCAGTTTTTACTGTTTGTTTTAATAACAGAAAGTGTTCACTGTGTCCAGCAAGCTGAGCTTTACACATAAATACCAAATATTCATTTATATATATACAGTATATATATATATATATATATATATATATATATATATATATATATATATATATATATATATATATATATATATATATATATATATAATATACAGTGTGTGTAGTTGTGTGTGTGTACAGAGATATAACAGAGACAACTGATAACATTAATTAAAGATAACCTGTGATAATGTGGCCACAGGACGTGTGTGACAGGCCAGGAGGACGTGTAGGGACCGACGGTAGCAACTTGGCCACATTTCCTCCAGGTCAGGACTTGGCATCCAGACCTCAAGTTAATCTAAAGTTTGGAATTAGTAACTTAATATTAGCAGAGTCCGCTGTGACCTCCGCGACCTCGGCCTTTGACTGATAAAACTTGACTGGAGACATGTTGGTTTAGTACGAGTCTTGAAATTTAGTGGTGTACCATCACTACCACGCTCGCAAAGGCGGGACCAAAGAGCCAAAGCTCAACCCCAGCAAGCACAACTAGGTGAGTACTCCAGCACCACTTCCAGGTACTGTAGTGGTGCTTCAGAAATGGTCTGTAGTTTCAGTTGGGATATCAGTCAGGCACCTCTGAGATCTTTCCTTATTGCGAGCCTCCATAGTACTAATAACCACTGCTACTACTACTACAAATAATGAACAAATCCACAGGAGCCGTGATGAGGGCTCGAACCTATGCGTTTCCAGGCATATGTGGATTTGTTTATTGATATATCACCATAATGGGATTTCTGTGTACTACTACTAATAATAATAATAATTATATTAGTAACTATATATTCGTATTCCTGGAAACTTAAAAAACATATAAACAGGCCAACAAACATAAAATATACGCAATCTATAAATATTTTCATTGTGGTGAGAATAACCGGACGCAATTATCTCCCACAAACCAGGACACAAACGCCAATCCCCTCCACACGAGCAGTTCAGCTCTGTCCCCCCCCCCCCCCAAGCTTTAGTCCAGGACAAAATGCTATCATTGCTCTCAAGTTTTTTTCCAGAACTAACGCGTCTTATTACCAATTGCATCGTACAGCTCCAGATCGTGTTACCCCCGACCAGCGTAGTCTCGGTAAAGTGAAAATACCTGTGAGGCAGACCGCTCGTAAGATGACCTCCTTCTACGGTTCGTGTGATAGGCCCTGTGTGGGCACCTGGCGGACCACACGAGCCATTGGTCCAGACCATATTACCACAGACACCTCACGCTGTTGGTATTTTGTTGTGGAAGACCCCTGACCTTACTGGAGACGACTTTATTCTGGGGGTGACCTCGCGTGTTGACGCGAGGTTATCTTATCTTGAGGTTATCTTGAGATGATTTCGGGGCTTTAGTGTCCCCGCGGCCCGGTCCTCGACCAGGCCTCCACCCCCAGGAAGCAGCCCGTGACAGCTGACTAACACCCAGGTACCTATTTTACTGCTAGGTCACACCCAGTATTATAAGTGATACACGATGATGGTTAATACGACCCCCAGCGCTCATCGCCAGCACTTGTAAACTCACTGTTTAGTTATCACAGCACTCCACACACACAAACACAGGTAAACTCACTGTTTAGTTATCACAGCACTCCACACACACAAACACAGGTAAACTCACTGTTTAGTTATCACAGCACTCCACACACACAAACACAGGTAAACTCACTGTTTAGTTATCACAGCACTCCACACACACAAACACAGGTAAACTCACTGTTTAGTTATCACAGCACTCCACACACACAAACACAGGTAAACTCACACAGTGTTCAATACTCCCAGCGCCCCACACGAACACAGGTAAATAAAAAACATAGGCAGCGTCCAATAACCTCAGCGCTCGACGCATCGTGTGTCAAAACACACACACACACACACACACACACACACACACACACACACACACACACACACACACACACACACACACACACACACACACACACACAGGAAAAAACAAACAATATTAAAATATCCTAATCTGCTATAAAAATAAAGGGGTCTGAAAGAACGAAAACAAAAAAAAGTCGAAAATCAGTGAAAGCAGCAGGGGTGAGAGGAGCGAAATTTTCACGGAAGAGAAATTGGGTTTGGTCGAAAAACTCGGCCAAAAAATACGCCTCGTTTGGCGCGTTTCCTCCGCCTAGTTTATTCTCTTTCGAGCGAGTGAGTGTTTGCGGGCGACCACGGGACACCACCACACAAAATCTGTAACCCTATTGCCCGATATGTTCAGGGGGGGTGAGGGGGGGATAGTATGTGGTCCGTGCCCCCCTTTTTTCATGGTCTCCTCATTCTTCGCTATCCACCAGGTTCAAGTTCAAGTATGTTTATTGAGATAAGCAATAAATACATCTCAAAGGGATAGAGTAGCTTAGGCTATTTCTACCCCCCATCCACCAGGTTCCCCCTTCACCCTCCACCAAGCCCCCTACCCCCCCGTCACCGTGCGTGGCAGGTCTGCTCCGGGCGTGTTGTCACAGCTAACAGCAGAGTGATGATAGAGCAGAGTGGGAAGAGCCATGAGTTAGGATGGAACGCTACGAGGGCGAAGATAAGTGGCTGGTTAGCGGGATAGGAGGATGATTTGATGGATAGACGGACGGAAGGTTGGATTCATCAACGGGTGAATGGGATGAAGGGATATGTGTTTGGAGCAGCTGGCATTTGACTGGCTGTGTGTGCCGTCAAGTGCCGTCAAGTGTCCAGCTTCCTTTCTAAGATGAACATTTTGTAGATTGAAAACATGATTTCATTAACAAAGATCAAATATGCTAATTTTATATGCGGTAAAAAACACGTTTGAAATTTTTTTTTTTAGAGAATGTTGAACGCTTTTTTGACTCAATTCGCTGTCATTAGAGCAAGATATAGAAATAAGCAAGAAAGATAGACAGATTCTTCGCTATCTTGCTCTCATGAAGGCGAATTGAGCCGAAAACGCGTTCAGCATTCTCTAAATTTTTCAAATGTGATTTTTTTCCGCATACTTTGATCAATGTTTCTGTGATCGATGTTGCATACTGTTATGTATATGTTATGTTGCATATATGTATAGTGTACGTATACATATATAGTATATATGTATAGTGTTACTTGTACTGTCTATAACCGTCTTTTACTGTCTTGTTACAGGTTACGTTGACAGCCTGTCAGACGACCTTCCTGATTACAACTTCAGCAGGTGAGTCCTTCTCAGTGTCTCTGTATGACTGTCAGTCCTTGTGTGCCTTCTGTCAGTCTGTCTAGAGGCACCATTCTGTTTTTCCTGTCTGTTCGAATTCTAAAACGCCATTCTGTCGTATATTAAAAAAGATTTATCTGTCTGTGTAACTGTTATGTTTATAATATGTAATGGTCTATTATATGTCTGTCTGTCTGTCTGTCTAAATGTCCGTCTCTTGGTCAGAAAGCCAAATTAAAGTGTCTGTCTGTTTAATATCTCTCAATAACCGGTTTTGATGTTCCGTATCTGTACATTTATATGTATGGGTAAGGTACGGCTGCGAACCGTCTAAATGTCGGCAGGTGTGTCTGTCCATCCCTGTAGGACTGTATGCGTTTCCTCTCTATATCTTCCACACTGCACGTCTGTCTTCCTGTCTAAACCTCAGTACCGACCTGTCTACGTGTGTGTGGCCCTGCCTGGGGCGCCTGTCTTCCTGTCCACCCAACTGTCTGTCAGGCTGTCCATACTGTCCGTCTTACCCCATGGACCTCCTGTCTACTCGTGTCTCGGTCTTTTGTGTTCCAGCGGCATGATGAACATGTTCCTGTCAGTGGGGGGGAGGGATGGGGCAGGGACCTTTCAGGGCAAAGCGATCAGGCATTTCGGCTATATATAGCCCCTTGGAAGGGGTCAGGATAAGGATTTGGGATGGGACGGGGGGAAAGAGGAATGGTGCCCAAGAACCATTTGGATAATCGGGGATTGAACGCCGACCTGCATGAAGCGAGACCGTCCAGTCCATGAAGGGTGAAGGAAGGGAGGTAGAGAATGAGGGAGAGAGAGAGGGCAGTAAACGGGAGAGAGAGAGAGAGAGAGAGAGAGAGAGAGAGAGAGAGAGAGAGAGAGAGAGAGAGAGGTAAAAGAGAGGGAGGGAGGTAAGGCGTGAGTGATAATGATAATTAATGAGAGGGGAAGGAGGGGAACTAAATTTAGGGTGAGGGAGAGAGGGAGGGAGGGGAGAGGAGGAGAATTGGGAATTAATATTGACAGGAGAGAGCGGGAAGATATGCAAGAGACGGAATGAAACTACAGGGCAAGATTTCCTGCTCAATTTTTGTCGATTCCTGTTACTATTTTGTACGTAGTGATCATATCGCTTCTTGTTTCTTTATCTTGTAGCTTTGGCAAATGTAGCACCTCCGGTAGCTAGTTAACAGCACATCTTTATGCCTCTCCAGCTTACTGCTGTGACTCTTGAGACACGGCTGAGTGATCCGGTTTCCGTTTCGCAAGTGTTAACAACTGCGCTAGTAGTAAGCATCCATCAGTCTCAGGAGACTATGGAGTTGTAGGAGTGGCTCTCCAGGGCGCAAAGCCAGGGTAGGTTGATATGGGGGAGAAGCTGTTACCCATGCAGCAGGTCCCCACCCGTCTCCACGGCGACAAGTCTCCATTGGAAAGGCAAACGCCAATACGATTGGTTCCAGCGCCGTCGCAGCAACTGGGAGTTCCGGAGTTGACCTCGAAGTTGGTGAAATAAGGCTCAGTGACTCCAAACCCGGAGACCGCCGTGGTCGGGGCCGGAGAAGAACCATCCCAGCAAGGCAAGAACGACCCCAGCCTCCTGAAGCAGAGCCTGGGGGGCCGCAAGAGCCCCAGGAGGTGGACGGGCCGGTCCCGCACTTACGGGTTCCTGACAGAGATCGTCACAGCCCTCTGTCACCCGAAGCCGGCGTCCTTCAAGACTTAAGTAGATGAATTGTGATAATTATTAAATACAACAATTATTATTATGATAATTGTGTGTGAGTGTGTGTGTGTACTCATCTAGTTGTACTCATCTAGTTGTGTTTGCTGAGGTTGAGCTCTGGCTCTTTGGTCCCGCCTCTCAACTGTCAATTGGTGTACAGGTTCCTGAGCCTACTGGGTTCTATCATATCTACATTTGAAACTGTGTATGGAGTCAGCCTCCACCACATTACTATTTAATGCACTCCATTTGTTAACTACTCTGACACCGAACAAAATTCTTTCTAACGTCTCTGTGGCTCATCTGGGTACTAAGTTTCCACCTGTGTCCCCTTGTTCGTGTCCTACCCGTGCTAAAGAGTTTGTCTTTGTCCACCCTGTCAACTCCGCAGAGAATTTTGTAGGTGGTTATCATGTCTCCCCTTACTGTTCTGTCTTCCATGGATGTGAGGTTTAGCTCCCGTAGCCTCTCCTCGTAGCTCCTACCTCTCAGTTCTGGGACTAGTCTGGTGGCGTCCCACCAGACTGTGTGTGTGTGTGCGTGACTATACACACGCACACTGGTTATGGGCGTGACAGGAGTGACACAGAGGGTTCGTAAACCATACAGCCATTTTATTCTTACTACACCAATATATCGCGCTGGAGAGAGAGAGAGAGAGAGAGAGAGAGAGAGAGAGAGAGAGAGAGAGAGAGAGAGAGAGAGAGAGAGAGAGAATACAAACAGTGGTCACAAACATAAGGTTTATGACACATTATAAAGACACATATGACTACATTCATTCAAATGAAATATACCCACTCCCGGGCACGCACACACAGTGCGATGTACACACGGGGGGCGGTGGCTGAGTGGACAGCACGCTGTACACGTAATCCTGTTGTCCGGAGTTCGATTCCCTGCAGAGCAGAGTTTCTTTTACCCTGATGCCCCTGTTACCTAGCAGTAAATAGGTACAACACACACACACACACACACACACACACACACACACACACACACACACACACACACACACACACACACACACACATATATATATATATATATATATATATATATATATATATATATATATATATATATATATATATGCAGAATTGCGATGGCAGACCAATATGGTCATTATGGTCTGGTGTGTCGTAAATCACAGGGTAAGATTGCAAGACATGAAGAAGTCAACGACATCATCAAGAGGAGCCTCGCCACGGCCCGCTGCCCAGCACAAAGAGAACCACACCTATTCAGACCCAACGAACTTCGGAAGTGCCCAAACGCTTCCCACCTGCTTCCTGGGAAGGATGGTAAGCAAGTGGTGTGGAACTACACATGCGCTTCCACACTAGCCAGTACCTTCCTCCAACACAGCACAAGCGAAGGGGAAGGCGCTGGTTCTTGCAGCGAAACGCAGAAAGTCGTTATATACAGAGGTCTGGCACACTGCTACAGCTTTGTTCCGATCGGCTTGGAGATCCTCGGCTCGTTGAGAAAATGCCCCAACTAAGGGCCCCTGAACGACCAACATACCCACGAACTAAGGGACCCTGAACGACCAACATACCCCCCAACTGAGGTACCCTGAACAACCAACATACCCAACTGAGGTACCCTGAACGACCAACATACCCCAACTAAGGTACCCTGAACGACCAACATACCCCAACTAAGGGACCCTGAACAACCAACATACCCCAACTGAGGGACCCTGAACGACCAACATACCCCAACTGAGGGACCCTGAACCTCACGGGCGCAGCGACCGACAACTAACATGGCCGCTGTATTTATATGAAAACTATCTGGGACATAGTGTTGCCTTAACTTGGAGGCGTTAGAGTAAGTTATAGGATACTTGGGGCAAAGTTTGGCCGTCCTCGGGAAATATCAGTCATGGATTAGGCATTTATTTGATTGAGTTATCGCTCGTTATAACCCGTTCATGAATACTGAAGGTCTTGAGCCGATTTAACTTAATCCCATGACTGCACCTTCGACGCACATGTGACATGTATACAACGCACATGTGGCATGTATACAACGCACATGTGACATGTATACAACGCACATGTGATATTTATACAATGCACATGTGACATGTATACAACGCACATGTGACATGTATACAACGCACATGTGGCATGTATCAACACACATGTGGAATGCATACATGGTGGGTTAGGGATGATAACTCCCGCAGTGATATCCAAACGGCTGATATCCCTCCATACAACTTATAAATAGATGGGTTAATATTTCAATATTATATATATATATATATATATATATATATATATATATATATATATATATATATATATATATATATATATATATATATATATATATATATATATATATTTCACTGAATATGACTGCATATTCTGTATTGATTATTTTCTTGTTTAGGGCTTCTATCCCTCTGACTAGTGCTCTGGCATCTTTCTTTAACTGGAAGAGGAGTTCTCCAAAGTTCATCTTCGTTCGAGGTGAAGAAAAAGAAATAAATAACTGTAGAATGTATTACACTTAATATAAAGTTTACACAACGTTTCAAACGTAAGTTGAAAAAGAAAGAGTTGGGACAGCGGGTCGTTCAGAGTCCCCTCCCCTCGGGGGAGGGGGGACTCTGAACGACCTGAACTTACCCTGAACTTACCCTTTCCCCTGAGGGAAGGAGACCCATGTAATGTACCCATGTACATTCTCATGTACCCACCTCACCCAAACCAATAAAAAGCAAGCGTTATGTCAAATGTTTCGTACACAGTGCATCAAGTGTATCATAAGTGTAGTGTTAAGTGTAAAGAAGTCTTGGAGAATGTAAGAAGCCCTTACGAAACGCTACTAGGCGTCAGACCCTTAATAAAAATGAATTTTGGAGAATTCATATTTTCATTACCACCGACAGTGAAGAAAAAGATAAGAAATATTGAAAAAATCGTGTTAGAATTATTAATCTTACTATTTCGGTCTTATTCAACAATATATATATATATATATATATATATATATATATATATATATATATATATATATATATATATATATATATATATATATATATATATATATATATATATACCACAAGGTTGAGGCTTTTACGACAAACATGATATTCCAGGCATATACATGACAAGATAAATAAAATAAATAGATATGTGAATGGCACATAAAAAAAAATTAAAATTTAAAAACATACCCCAATTTCTCGGTGTATATATATACATGCAGAGTGATTTTGTATTGGATTCAATATCAGGGCAAAATTTTACATGCTAGCTGGACAGTTTAAGATGTTGTGGTGGCCTTAAGTCCTTAAGTCCAACACTAAACTAGTCTGAGGACGATAGATATGTAGATATGTAGTAGATATATATTAGATATATAAATATACCTAGTAGACATATAGGCGCCGCAACGCCGCCCATTGCAGCTCCCGGCCTCCACACACACACACCCGCCCTCAAACACTGGATAATATGAACAAATCCACAAGGGCCTTGACGAGGATTCGAACCTGCGTCCGGGAGCATCCCAGACACTGCCTTAATCGACTGAGCTACCACAGGGTTAAATGTCGTACTACTGAGCTACTCGATGACATAATATATTGAAAGCTGTTTGCTAGAATGCTGTTTGTTTGTTAGAATGTCTTACTATGTCAACCTGTTGTTAATCATTCTCTCTCTCACACATACTTTTCCAGATGTGTGAACGGGTACGCGGGGGAAGAGGTTCCGTGCATATGTTACCCGTGCTGGGGAGGATCCTTCTGTCAGCGTTACGGTACGTGAACCCTCTCTCTCTCCCCTCACACACACACACACACACACACACACACACACACACACACACACACACACACACACACACACACACACACACACACACACACACACACACAGGCAGGGTAGCTGGCATAGTGTAGTGTGGTGGAGACACAACAAGGGACTTAGTACTCTAGTACTTCACACACACAGAGATCACACTAACGTGATGCATCAAATGAACAAATCCACAAGGACCGTGTCTGGGATGCTCCCGGACGCAGGTTCGAATCCTCGTCACGGCCCTTGTGGATTTGTATACTAGTACTTACCTGGACAGTACACTAGTGACTTACCCAGCCAAACACTACCCTCACCCACCAGTAATTGACCATAGGGAGAGGTGAGGGAGAGTAGTGAGAGGGGGGGGGGGAAGAGCACTATCACTGGCATTATTATAATAAAGTACCTTACTGAGAGTGTCATCAAGGTAGGGATTTAAGAGGCAGTAATCCCCCGTCCAACACTACCCACGAGGGGATTTAGAAGGCTCAGCGTGTGCTTAATAATACCACCAGCTTGGAGATTTATGTGGCGGAGGTATATAAGACTAAGGCTTAGAAGGCAGTAATCCCCAAGCAAGACAATCAGGGTGAGGATTTATAAAACAGTAATCCCTCGTGCAGCAACACCAAGTCAGGTATACCCCACACCTGTCCAACACTACGGGCCAAACACCTGGCTACCAATCGCCCCCGTCGCTGCCTGTGTTTGTGGTCTCAGTAAACAAACATTACACACCAGCTGTGGTAATCCCATCCCTTTCAATTACAAAATGAATTACTGAATAAATACCACAGCTTCTTTGCCTAAATTGAAAGCAGGAACCCTTTCATCTGGTGCGGGTCTCTGTGCTCGCCTCTATCACCTCTATCATATGCTCACATGTTTGTATTTGCAGGATCGAGCTTCAACTCTTGAGCCCCACCTTTCCAGCTGCTGACTGTGTCATACAAAAATTTCCGATCAATCTCTCTCTCTTCACTTTTAAAATAATGAACGACTGTTGGCTTCTGTAACCTGGTCATTTAGTTGTTTCCATTTTAATAACAATTTCTTGCGCTAAAATATATAAAATAATTCAAACATCTTCGACTCATTTGTTTGACAAGTTTTCATTTATGTCCTCTTGTTATTTTGAGCATTTTATCTTTTACCATCCAGTAAGTCTTATCTTATGTCTCTATCATGTCTCTTCTTCCTCCTCTTTACTAGCGACGTCAGGTCTAGTTCTCTGAGCTTCTCTTCATACCCCATCCTTCATAATTCTGGGACGAAGCTTATGCTAAGCTTTCTATCTTTTCTAGTTTCCCATTAGGTATTTTCAGGGTGAGGCTCCACAATGGGGCTGCATTCTCCATGACTAGTGTCACGTAGGTGGTGTGCAGTGATCTGAGCGTTTTTCAAGGTTAAAGTTCAAAGTTACTTTAAAGACCAACTCTGAATTGTCTTGATCAATTTGGAATTATTTGCAGTTCTCTGATCTGATTCCCAACATTAGTTTTTTGCATCATTTAAAACTTCATGAACTGTCAACCACTGTTTCCTATCAGAGAGGCACTCCCTCATCCACCTTAGCCCTTTCCCAGTTACACCAGCGTGTGCCTGGGGCCAGATTCACGAAAGCACTTACGCAAGCACTTACGAACCTGTACATCTTTTCTCAATCTTTGACGGCTTTGGTTACATTTATTAAACAGTTTACAAGCATGAAAACTTGCCAATCAACTGTTGGTATTGTTATAAACAGCCTCCTGGTGCTTTGGAGCTCATTAACTGTTTAATAATTGTAAACAAAGCCTCCAAAGATGGAGAAAAGATGTACAGGTTCGTAAGTGCTTGCGTAACTGCTTCGTGAATCTGGGTCCAGAGGTGTACTGGTGGTACAGGTCTGTAGTGCCGCGACTCTGGTCCTATATTATGGCCACCATTGCAGGCGATGAGTAACAATAACGTGGCTAAAGTAATTCACAATCAACTTGAGAATGGTCCAGGACGGACCGAAACGTCGTCGTCCCTTCACCTTCTAGTGTGTGGTCTGGTCAACATGGCCACCATTCAATATTTTATAATCTCCAGCAGTTCTCCTATTTCTAGTGGATCATTATTGGTAACGGGAGGCTGCACAGTTCATTATCTGCCTCTTTCAGTGTCGTCTAAAGTAGCACTCACTAACGCCATCTGTCCCCACAGAAGACAACTACGCCCCTCGCTTCCTCGTCCACGGAGCCACGGCTGTCGTGCCTGAGAATATTACAGGTGAGTTACGTGGCCTTTACACCTGGTTAATTAAGGCTCCACCTCCTGCCTCCACCACGGGGTCATACCCCCCCCCCCCTCCCTTCCCCCTTTCTCTCTATCCCTCTGTCCTTTTCCCACTCTCCTCCCTCCCTCACTACATCCCTACGTCCCCCTGTTTATTATCTCCCTACTTCCCTACCTCCTTCCTTCCCTATCTCTACCTCCAACCTCTTCTCTAGTTCTCTCCATTCCCGTTCCTTCCTTCTTCCTTACCCGTCTCTACCTCTCCTTCAATCTCTCTCTCTCTCTCTCTCTCTCTCTCTCTCTCTCTCTCTCTCTCTCTCTCTCTCTCTCTCTCTCTCTCTCTCTCTCTCTCTCTCTCTCTCTCTCTCTCTCTCTCTCTCTCTCTCTCTCTCTCTCTCTCTCTCTCTCTCTCTCTCTCTCTCTCTCTCAACAGGACCGACCTAATATTTTTATCATAAAGCAGGTCATTGGATTTCCCGCCGCCAACACTAAATAATCTTCATATAATATTTTCACCTTCTGACGCTAATGACTGCAGATAATATTATAACTTCATGGTGGTCTTCGTGGTCATATATTGTGGCGTTGTTGGCTCATGTGTTGTGGGGGGGGAGGGGGAGTGGTGGTGTGTGGTGGTGTGGGTGTGTGTGTGGGGGGATGTGGTGGTGTGTGGGTGTGTGGTGGTGTGTGGGGGTGTGGTGGTGTGTGGGGGTGTGGTGGTGTGTGTGGGGGTGTGGGGGTGTGTGTGGGTGTGGTGGACTGGTGTGTGGGGGTGTGGGTGTGTGTGGGGGGGATGTGGTGGTGTGTGTGGGGGTGTGGTGGTGTGTGGGGGTGTGTGTGTGCGGGTGTGTGTGGGGGAGTGTGGTGGTGTGTGGGGGGAGAGTTATTATCGCTATCCCTTGCATAATATCGCTATCCCTCGCATAATATCGCTATCCCTCGCATGGTATCGTCATTCCACGCTTAATTTCCTTTTGGTACACTTAATCTGGGTATAGCCAGCGCACAGACGGCCGCGCACACGCGGTAATCCCCTAACAGCCCCTGGTGGCCGGGTGTACAATCTCCTCGGCTCCTTGGGCACGGAGCCGGAGCCCAGGAGCTGGAAGGTGCGAAGGAAGGGCATGGAACGGAAAGGGAGAGGACAGAGAGGAAAGGAGGAAATTATCAGAGGAAACGGCCAAGCCATCACGACTATACATAGCATTTGGAAGGGATCAGGATCAGGATTTGGGATGGGATGGTCGGGGATTGAACGCCGACCTGCATGAAGCGAGACCGTCGCTCTACCGCACCGTCCTAGTGGGTGGACAGAACAGAAAGGAGAAAATGGAAAGTTGGGATTATAGAGTAGAGGAATAGGTGATAATGGAAGAGAATGGCATAAATGAGAGATGAGAGAGAGAGAGAGAGAGAGAGAGAGAGAGAGAGAGAGAGAGAGAGAGAGAGAGAGAGAGAGAGAGAGAGAGACAGACAGACAGACAGACAGACAGACAGACAGACAGACAGACAGACAGACAGACAGACGGACGGACGGACAGACAGACAGCGTGTGGTTGAGAACAAAAAAGACAGACAGACAGACAGATTGCACCCATTTGGTCAGGAAAATTGGCGGTAATTCTGACGATATTGCTGTGCGTGTTGAGCAGACCTGGAGACTCCCACTCACACTAACAAGACACTGCCACACCTTGTACACCCCACACTGTACACCCCACACTATACACCCCACACTGTACACCCCCACACTATACACCCCACACTGTACACCCCCACACTGTATACCCCCCACACAATTACTGGCGGGAATTAGTCAAACACAGCAGGGGGGGGGATGTTGATGTTCTTGTCTGGTAGTAGAGCTGGTAGATGTAGATGATGTAGCCTGGTAGTAGGGCTGGTAGATGTAGATGATTAGGGCTGGTAGATGTAGATGATGTAGCCTGGTAGTAGGGCTGGTAGATGTAGATGATTAGGGCTGGTAGATGTAGATGATGTAGCCTGGTAGTAGGGCTGGTAGATGTAGATGATGTAGCCTGGTAGTAGTACTAGTAGATGTGTTGCTTTGAGAAACTAAACTAACCTAACATCCCAAAATGTTGGTAGATAAGTTTCTAGCCGTTGAAATGCTACAACATTAATGCAAATTAGTTTTGTTTTTAACAATATTTTGTTGTTATTGTATGTTATTATTTTGTTATTTTTATATCCATTTAATTAAATATAGTTTTCAAATGTTGTGTAAGTAGTTAAGCTGGATATTAATACTGTGTATATTAAACAGCTATATTAAACGGCCGGATGTATATTAAACGGCCGGATGCTCGTGGCTTTGTGGTTAGCTGGACGGTAGAGCGACGGTCTCGCTTCATGCAGGTCGGCGTTCAATCCCCGACCGTCCAATTGGTTGGGGCACCATTCCTTTTCCCCGTCCCATCCCAAATCCTTATCCTGACCCCTTCCCAGTGCTATATAGGCGTGATGGCTTGGCGCTTTCCCCCTGATAATTCCCTTCACTCGCCCCACAACTGAATGAGCCCGGGTTCGACTCCTTGGCAGATCGAGAGGGCACGTATCCTTACAGCTGATAGCAGTAAATAACTAGGTACCCTCCAGGAGTTAGGCAACTCTTGCGCATTGAATTCCGTGGAAAGGTCAGTTTGTTTGCCTTAAAGGTCAGGTTGTTTGCCTTAAAGGCTCGCCTCGGTAACCCTAACAAGCGTGCCGTTCCAAACAATGGAAAGCAGCACTTCTATAAACAAATCCACAAGGCCCGTGATGAGGGTTCGAACCTACGTGAGAGGATCGTAGGATTAGGATCCCCTTGTGGATGTGTTCATTTGATGCATCGCGCTATTGTGATTTCTGTGTGTAATCACTTCTATAGATGCTGTGAGTACATTGTTGATCACTCTGCCTGTGATTGCTGCTCCTGCAACCTGGTATTGTCTGGTAATGCTGAGAATTGCCTGACCCCCCACTGGCGGGTCAGGCAGTTTGCTTTCCATTGGAGACTTTCAGCTCCGTGAAGAGGGGGAGGACCTGCTGCCTGGGTAACAGCTTCTCCCCCGAATCAACCTACCCTGGTGAGGATAACTATGGCGTGTGGTTAAGAGTTCTCGTGTGAGTCAAGGATATCTGCATCAGTTAATGAGTCTTAGGTGTGTATGTATCCACGCCTACATACTCCCCTCCACAAACATACTAACGCCAACATATACACATGTGCCCCCACGTACACATATAAACGCCCCACACACACATATATACACACACGCACGCCCGCAAACATACATACAAACGGCCACATACACAGAAAAACGCTCACATACGCGCGTGTTCATACACTCGACTAATGAGAGACAAACATAGTCCCGCCGGTCCTGACCACAAGGGCGACACACACACACACACACACACACACACACACACACACACACACACACACACACACACACACACACACACACACACACACACACACACACACACAGTCTGCCCCGTGCCCCCGGGAATATCATTGACGCACCGCGGCGCTAACAGTGGACGTATATGCTGGAGACATACACCATCCACCACACACCCACACACAAAAGAAATAAAGTGACGGTACAGCCCGCCATCCCACACTAGGAGAGGGAGGATGAGAACGTCTTCCCCAGCCTCGCCGACCACTCGCGTCTTTCTAGGAAAAAAGAGAAAACCTTTTTATTCTGTCGGGTTTCAGGTACGACGCTTTTTATTCCAGGTTGTTTATGTAAGTATTAAAATGAATGCCGTCTCAGACCTGATGTACGAAAAGGACCCGTGAGAGGTATATTATGATGATGGAATAATATATGCGCCTCCACCCTCACTCATATATATATATATATATATATATATATATATATATATATATATATATATATATATATATATATATATATATATATATCCACCTTTTACTGCCGTTCTGTCTCCCTAATTCCCTACGCCCTCAACCCGTCTCTCCCTCAGTTCCCCAATCTTCAATCCATTCTATCCCTCCCTCAAACTCCCTCTTCACTGTCACCGTAGTTCCTCCACTCTAAATCTCCACCAATTTCGTCCACTAACCTTCCCTCTTCCCCATTTCCCTCCCTCCCCTTCTCTCCTTCCCCCATCTCTACCCCTCCCCTCGTCCCCTTCACCATTGTGGGAGTCATTATACTGTACAAACTTGTAGTGAAACTAGAGTTGTTGTAGGATATTGTCCCCGAGGGCTCCCCGTGTGTCTACACCTCGGGAGTGTGTCCTCACTGCACACAGCTACACTAGTCCAGCTCACAAAGTTCAATGTTTGCTTCGTAACTTGTTGTTTTCAGTTGTCTTGGTGTAAGTGTGGCTGATGACTGTTGTTGTTTTAGATTCAGCTACTTAGAACTAAAGTTCCAAAGTAGCACGGGCTGTGGTGAGCCCGTAGTGGACTTAGCTGGCGCAGGAACTCTTTCTCGGAACCTCTTTCTTAAGGCATTGGTGTAACGGTTAAGGTGCGGAGTACACAGCATCCGGCCACTGGCGGTCATAAGGAACATGCGGACTACACAGCATCCGGCCACTGACAAGAGATAATTAGGATTGTGATCACAATGAGCCAGTCATCTGCTGTAACATGGCGGCGGCCCAAAGAGAGAGAGGGCAGCTGTTGACACCGTCTACAAGCAGCTAAACACTGAGGCCTCTGTTCACCTTAATGTATAGATGTTGTATGAGAAAATTTCTGTAATTAAATTTAGAAGCGAGCGAGACTGGACGAGACTTTTCTTTCCATTGAGTCAGTTATGTCTGGAGCCAGTAACGGTTCCTCTTAATAAATTCAAATTCAAATTCAAATTTTTATTCAGGTAAAAATACATACATTCAAGTTCAAGTATGTTTATTGAGACAAGAAAGAACTACATCTCAAAGGGATAGAGTAGCTTAGGCTATTTCTACCCCATAGATGATGAGTTACAAAGGTAATGTTGGATTTATAGAGCTCGGACATACAATACCTAAAGCCACTAGTACGCATAGCGTTTCGGGCATTAATACGCGTTATTAGCGTTGGCTAATTATATCTTGCTACTAATTGTACTTCAAGGCATTTATATATTATTATTTTGTTAGAGAGTTAAACAAAAGTTATATAAAGTTCATGGTCGTCTCTCATATGGAAGGTTGGCATCAGATTTGCAGAGATGTTGTTTCTACGTTACATGATATTATTGTGATATTAATGATGCTAATTTTATGAACGTTATATTATTTGATTTGATGTATGCTTTATGGCTGAACTCACATTAAATAATATGATGCAACCCGTTCTCGCACTTTCTTTTAGTCAATATTGACTTATTAAATGTTTTCTATGAAGCTTTTCAAGGTAAACTAGTATATTTAGTATGTCACATATGCACGTATTTAATAAGTCAATATTGACTATACGGAAGTGCGAGAACGGGTTGATGATGAGCGTGTTCTTCTTGCTTGTTGCTGCAGGCAGACAGCCTTGTTTTTGTTAGTGTCATCATCTTTCCATACATATTTGTGTTTAGAATCTCGCTCATCTGGTGACGTTGTAAACATGTAGTTCTAGTGCTTGTATGGGGATATATTAATTCCCGTTACTTGTGTTTCAGTGCAAGTATTAGCATTTGGTGAGCGTGTTGATGTGATGATGAATACTGTAATATTAGTGGGATATATTGTGTGTGGGAGCTGCCTCGTATGGGCCAATAGGTCTTCTGCAGTTACCTTTGTTCTTATGTTCTTATATCCCACATGTGCTCCTCTCTCCCTCCCTCCCACATCCCAACATGTCACCACTCCACATACAACAACATAAGCTCCTCATATTCCTCCAAAACACCAGTATGATGACAAAGTTTAATTCCCGGTGTAGACGATGAGTTACAATGACGTGGCTGATGATATGATGATCAAACCACACACCAGAAGATGAGGAGACGACGACGCTTTAAATCACGGGTTCATCATTTATGTTCAGAGAGCGGCGTTCCCTCGTTCATCATTTATGTTCAGACCGCAGCGTTCATTTATGTTCAGAGAGCAGCGTTTTACCACCGTTCTGCAGACACAATAATAACTTCCTGCCCTCGGGAGATAGGCAAATTAATACTGATAATTAAGTCGTATACTTTTATCGGAGGAATATATTATTATATTCTGATTATTCATTAAAATAATTGTACTGTAATGGGAGCAGCTTGGCCAGGCGAGCGTGTACGAAACGACTTGCGAACCGCCTTAACATCTTTCCTCAATCATGGCGCCTTTGTTTACAGTTATTAAACAGTTTACGAGCTCCGGATCACTACGAGCTTTAAAGTTTCGACGCTCGTAAACTGGTTAGTAAATGTAAACAACGCCGCCATTATTACGGAAAGATGCACAGGTTTGGTAAATGTTGGCGTAAGTCCTGACTTTGCAAGGTTTGCAACGCCCCCTATACCGTAAGACCCAACTGTGGCTCTTCTAACGTATAGGGTCTAAGCCAACGGGCTGAGAGCCTGCGGCCTTCTGGAGTCACCCTTGAGAAGTCTACTACACCTGGAGGACCAGCTTCAGCTGAGTACCTCCACCTTGGGACCAGGTATCCCACTGCTTTCTTGCAAAAAGCAATCCTCCTTCCCCCCCCCCTCCCCAAGTCTCCTCCCCTCCGGAACAAGTTCCAAGTAGCACGGGCTATGGTGAGCCCGTAACTTACCTGGCACAGGAGCGGGGCAAGAAGCTCGGGCTATGGTTAGCCTGCTTACCTGTCTACATCATCACTACTCTTTAAGTAAACCTAACCCAGCCCAGAAGCCCAGCCCAGCCCAGCCCAATCTGACTTAACGTAATCTAAATTAGTGATAAACCTTTGGTGTTTGATATATGGTACACACGAGGTGTGTGGCGTTACTATAACGTCATAACTGTAATTCTGGGTCAGGTTTTGGGTGTTACGGCTGCACGCGGCTCCCGTCCACCAGCCCCCGTAATGCTCTACACTCACATCTGAAAAAGAAGACGTTTGTTTGTGGAGAGACGATCAAAGGAACACTTACTTCTCCAGCTGTTGGGTCAGCAAACATACGCTGGAAAATTACGCGAACTATGGTCTTTTTTAGGGCCAGGGTTTTCAGGGGGATGGGGGGAGCGGTTTGGGTGTGAAGGCCGTTCAGGGGGAGCGGGCGGCTAAGTTGCGGGGTTCGGTTAGGGTGCAACGGCTTACTTACGGAATTGTTTTTCCTGTTTGTTTTTCTGTTGGCGTTAACGATCTCTTGCTTAAGTTCGTCCATGTTCTCATAGGTCATCCAGAGGCTGGGGTGTGTGGCATCGCTGTGTCCTTCTCTTTCCTAATTGCAATTGTATCTACTACAAAGATTTTCTTCTTTTTCTTTCTTTAGGCAGCACACTCCGTCTCCCGTTCAATGTGCCCTGCTGTGTGTCTTCTTTGTCCTGTTCCTATCATCAAGACTTTGTATATATCTAAATTACGGTGTGGTGGAGTGTGTCTAGTTCATTGTGCAGGATGTCACAGTTCCCTCTCCCTGATTCTGTCCATTAGTTCCACAGTATCCGCCTACGTTAATACCAAGACAATTGCCTCTTATCAGGTCGTTATAGAGAGTATTCGGAGAAGGATGGAGCGTAGTACTGAAAATTTTGGGACTCCAATTTGACCTCTTGCTACACTGATTTCTGTCGTCTCACTTTGGCCTCTTACTTCTTCACAGAGGTAGTCCTTCGCCCTACTTGGTACTATTCTGCCTGCTTCGTGTGTAGGAGTGTCGACATTCTGATAATTAAGGAAGAGGCAGTTTGTCCGACCTTATTTTGTCTGGATTATTTACCTCGTCCAGTCGTAAAACTGTAATGAGTTTGTCAAGGAGACTTGTTCTTGGCTGAATGCATGCTGCTATTTGGAGATGAAATTAAACGTGTGTGTGTGTGTATTCACCTAGTTGTGATTGCGAGGGTTGAGCTTTGCTCTTTCGCCCCGCCTCTCAACTGTCAATCAACTGTTACTAACTACTAACTAATTTTTCTTCCCACAACCCCCCAGGAAGCAGCTCCGTAACAGCTGTCTAACTCCCAGGTACCTATTTACTGTGCTAGGTAACAGGGGCATTCAGGATGAAAGAAACTTTGCCCATTTGTTTCTGCATGATCCGGGAGTCGAACCTGATCCACAGAATTATGAGTCCTGCGCGCTTTCCACTCAGCTGCCAGACCCCGCCATTCACCACCCATCTCTCCCTGGCCAGGGCCGGTGTACAGGGCGTGGGCCACCGATGGGGACCTGGGGTTGACGTGTCCTCTGGGCACCGAGGGCCCTGGCAGGTGCCCCTGTGCCTCCGTCACCTACCAGCTCTTCGCGGCCCCTGGCGACCACCGCTTCGGCCTCCACCAGGACACTGGAGTCCTCTCCAGGAACACCAGCGGCGCGTCACTCCTGCCGGGGCAGACCTACGCCTACAAGCTCATGGTGCAGAGTAAGTGGTGTTGCTGCTGGTTGTCAGGGGTAGTTGTGGTGGTTGTGATGTTGTTGATGACAGGTTACTGGTGGTGGTAGTGGTCATGGAGGTATTAGTAATGATGCTGAGTGTGTGTGTGTGTGTATAATTGCTTATATATGCCCTTGCAGGTTAAACCTCAGCTCCTGCATCCCACCTTTCAATCGGCCAGTCTATGGCTCCCACCACTTACTACTTGTCATTCCTACTGATACTACCTCCCCCTTGCAGCTCAGTCGACTTTCTCATTGATCTTACAGTCCAGACGTGCTTCACTATGGCTCACCTCACTATGGTCTAGTGTCACCCAGGTACTCTCGCCCTCCACCTCTTCATATTAATTAACATTTCGGTTCTGCCAACCTTTGTCAAAACTCTAAGACTCTTATATGTATACTAACTAATATACGCACTAACGTGATATATCAATGAGCAAATTCATTGGAGCAATGCAGGGATTCGAACCTCGACCTGGATAACCCCAAGTCGCGCACCTTACCTCCAACACACACTCCGGAGCGTCTGTTGAAGAACTCCATTACCTATACCAGGATGCACGGGGGTAATATGTTAAACTTGGATTGGCTTCAGTTGGGGCCTCCCGACGCCCTGTGGCTTCAGTGGCATCCCAGGTTATTTATCTTATACCGTGTCGTGGTCCAGAGGTAAGGTGCGCGGCCTGGGAGTGCCCAGGTCGCGGGTTCGAATCCCCTGCATTGCTCCAATTAATTTACTCTTATCTGTCGTAATTATGTAGCTTCTAACCCTTTCTGCTTGTCTGGTGGTGTGAAGTCTAACAGCCTTTCCTTATAGCTCAGTGCTCCTTGTTCAGGAACCAGTATTGTATCAATCCTTTGTATTTTCTGTAGTTGTATTATGTGCTTCATCATGTGGGGGATTGCCCCTACCTCTCCTCAGGTCTTCCGAAGAGGGAGAGAGTACAGGACCTGCAGTACGACATCCTTGATCTGAAGATCTACATCAGCCCCGACTACGTCAAGATCATCCCATGGACCTGACCCGAGTCCCAGGGCGAGGAGAGCGCCCTCGCCCGCCACGGTCTTCTCTGAGGTCGCTGCTGGTGTCTGGAAGGCCCGTCTTGGCGGTGGAGCTGGAAGCCTTGTGTGAGACCCATCTCCTTACCTACGGACTTACTTAAGGACATGACGCAGTTTTTTGTAAGTCGTCCTCGGTGGTGTGGGTGGAGTGTGAGGAGGAGAAATGGTCTCGCCCTTCACAACGCCATCCGAGGACGCGGCTGTAGGCTGTCAACGTGGGTACAAATAGAGGGTGAGCGGGATTCATCCTCAGATAGTACCTCACTGCCGATATTTTTTGTGAAGGATCAGAAGACAACAGTGGTCCTCCTCGGCATTATAACCTTTTAGTATAAATATTTCAACAGTGTTCCAGAACAACAAAATAAAGAGTTTTTAAAGGCAAAAACTAGAGGAACAAATTGGTAGCCTTGACTTAGTTTAGAGAGTATTTTTGACCCTTCTTGTTTCCATAGAGCCTTAGGTGTCTTGAAGGTCACCTGTCTCCCCTAGCAACCAGGAGCACAGGTTGAGAGACACAGTCAGCCAGACATCTGTAAATGTAATCTTAGTGTATGAGCGTAAGTGTCGTAATACGTCATCCTGAGAACACCTCAGTAGCTTCTGTGTAATACCAACATCTTGAACAGTGTACCTGTATTCTCAGTGTTGCCCTACCTCGTCTTCCTCTTTGTTTTCATTCTCTTATCTGTGCTTCTCATCATCCACTTCATCTCTCCTCTTCTCCTCCTCCTCCTCCTCCTCCTCCTCCTCCTCCTCCTCCTCCTCCTCCTCCTTCTCACCACCTTCTTCCTCGTCTTCGTGATCACAATACAACAACCCCAGCGTGAGCAGATGCTCTCACTGAACTTGGAAGCAGCCAGACCTATGAACGTGTAAACATTACGCCCAGGTGTTAACGAGGCTGGCAAGCTCCTTCTGGCGCCCACCTTTGTGTACACTTCTCAGCTCTTGAACAACATATGCTATTTGGCTTCCTGAACATCACCATGAGGCCAACTAAGGCCTCAAGCTTCAGCGAATAAAAGAACATGTATAACTTTGTGCAAGAAATGAGCGATTCTTGGACCGATTTTCTATGCCAGAAAAGTTCAACTGTAAAGACTGTAGAAAATCTCTAGGCAGAGTAGAAAACGACATCAGCACCTCTAGTCAAAAGACCAATCCACCTCACAACACTGACACCTGGTGCAAGAAAAGGGAGAGTTGAGTGAGTCGAGTCTCAAGCATATATGGCCTCTAACCTTGCAAAGACAAACAAATATATAGACGGGTAGACAGACACATTCTTTCTCTTACATATATATATATATATATATATATATATATATATATATATATATATATATATATATATATATATATATTATTATTAAATATGACCGAAAAAGTAAGATTAATAATTCTAACACGAATTTTCTCAATGTTTCTTATATTTTCTTATGTTTCTTATATTTCAATTACCATCAACAGTGAAGAAAAATATAAGAAACATTGAGAAAATTCGTGTTAGAATTATTAATCTTACTTTTTCGGTCATATTTAATAATATATGTCTACAGGAAAGACTGCTACCAAAATATACTAATATATATATATATATATATATATATATATATATATATATATATATATATATATATATATATATATATATATATATATATATACTGGTGGGAGTCCCACTGGTGGGTGTTGTCCAAAGATTGTTTATCTTCACTTGTGGTTTATGCAAGTATAGGCTTATAAGCTGGACACGAGTTCTCTCACATTGACAGTGGCTTGACGAAAATTGCAGACTGACCCCTCACTCATCTGGTGCCTTCGGGAGGTAGAGATGTTTGAGATATATATATCTCGAACTATCTACTTCTTTTGTAAGGTCTGATGGCGTAGTGGGTTAAAGCATACTAGTTATGCCAGCTACTGGAAGGTAGTTGTGCTTTCTGGGTTCGAGTCCCACTGGTGGGTGTTGTCCAAAGATTGTGTATATATATATATATATATATATATATATATAATAATAATAATAAAATATAATAAACTAATATATATATATATATATATATATATATATATATATATATATATATATATATATATATATATATATGCGAACAAGCCTGAATGGTCCCCAGGACAATATGCAACTCACACTTCTGGGGTGTGAGTTTTCAGTTATATATATATATATATATATATATATATATATATATATATATATATATATATATATATATATATATATATATATATATATATATATATATATAAAGTATAGCGGGTATTAGGTCACCCCATGAGTACGATGTCACCTAACTTCTAGACGCAAACGACGAAGATACTGATGTACCTTAATGGATACCTTTTTTTCCCCCCCAAGCCGTAAGATTTATTAATAACATAAGGCTGGTGTTACATTCATATTCAGGACTAAATGTAAGAGGGCCTTTCACACAAATACATATTTTCATGTTATCTTAATGTATTGTTTTTGTTTATGGTGAATGTATATAGAGTGGACATCGGTTAAGTATTTCCATTGTACGTTAAACGATCTTCGTCTACTTGTCAAACATATCAACATTGTGCGTGAGCTTTAGAGGCAAGAATAAAACCCACCATAATAAAAAAAACAGTTCTAAGTAAACTGTGAAAGCAAGTAACCAGGCCGCGAGGACCTGTGTTTGTAAACAATAAATATCACTACTTATCCCAGTACTGAGAGTGTTACAAGTAGCAGTCATACCACGAGTGCGTGTATGTTTGTCAACAAAGTGTTATTACCAGCAGTAGCCCCGTACTGAGAGAGTGTGTTACATGTAGCAGAGTTGTACTTAGGTGTGAGTGTGTAAATTGTCAATAAAAGTTGATATCAGGTCTCCTATTGTATTATTATCAGTTGACGACCTCGAGGGATTATATATATCAGTGCATCACACTACTTAGGATCATTTCCCTGGCCATATAAGGTACTATATTATAATAATAAAAATCAAGACAGCGTTAATATAGTAATAAATTGCGGCAGAAAAAACTAATGGTTGTAATAATATATTTCTAGGAAATGTGTAACTGGACGATATTAGACTCCAACCCACACATCTGAAAGAATGGAAGGACAATATTAATTCTGGGGCATCTACAGGTAGCTGGATAATATACATTCCTGGATACATATTTTCGTCCTACATGTCAATATTATAAATGTCCAGACCTGATAAACTAACTCTACTGGGCTAGAATTATACCTCAGCCCATCCTCCTGTTTTGGTAATACTTATAGTAACGATGAGGACCATAGTATATATACCGACTTATAGCGAAATTAGAAAGTAGAAATCGGCACTACTGAGTTGGACAAACCGGGAAAACTATTTTCTACTTATGTTACAAAGACAAGGTAAACTAACCTAACCTTCCTAGGCCCAATATACGATTTATGAGGTCTAATATAGTACATATGTGAGCTATACTAGGCCTAGGAATATTTGTTTTTAGCTTCATATTTTTACGACTATAAAGTGAATAGTACAAAGTCCTGCTATCTAATTGCTTAGAACGGCAATCTTTGTACTGTGGTGCACATACAGTAGTTACAAAAACTACTATCTAAACAGAATGGGTTGTATACCTACAATTGCATAACTAGGCTGCGATATCCCACACTTAGCTGGAATAGAGCTGGAATATTCAGAGCTGGAATATTTGACGATGCCAAAATCCGCGATTGAAAACATTGAGGAATATATATATGTGTTTGTGTGTGTGTGTGTGTACATACCACACTGAAGGTGAAGGAGAGCAAACACCAGAAAATGTACCTACTAAAAGGAATACTTCATAGAAGCAGTTTTTCATTTTTTTCCCGACCACTGGAGGAAAGATCTCTTCATAAAACAAAATACTCGCATTATAGTAAATGTTTAGAGAAGCTGTTCGGCATCATGACCCGCAAACATGTTTATCTGGACACGGCCATGTTTGTACGAGGATTTTTACAAGAATTTCTATGGTGCATGAAAGATCAGAGTTATGTGTGAGGCTTGGGTTATATTTATGACTGTATCATTTTGAGGACTGGGTATTCAAGGAACTGGAATTTCACGAAAGAATGAGGATATATGAGTGACAGGAGGAATGCAGGAATGTTAATTTTGTTCATGGAATACTTACGCTTTGGATATTTTTTCTGGGTGGGACGCCTAGCTCAAGGGAATGACTCCCTTAGCTTTTAAACTGGTACCTTCCGGGAGCAAAGACCAGGCCCAACTGATCAGTCCTTCCTTCAAAAATGAGAGTACTTATAGCAGTAATTGGTTCAACGTGAAAATGTACTGTTTATACAACAATTTTCACGTTTCGAGCAATTTGAATACTCCAAAATAGGACGCTAAAAACTGAAACTATACAGCCTAACCTAATCTGCGAGTACTAAATATGCAATCCTCGGCCTAATTATATATATATATATATATATATATATATATATATATATATATATATATATATATATATATATATATGTGTGTGTGTGTATATCACGAAAATAAACACGTGATTAAGAATGTGACAATGTCAGACCACGGAGGAAAATTGAAACAGGAAATTTCCTTAAGTACTTTCGTATATATTGGTCCTTCTGAAGATGTATTTAATATACGAAAGTACTTAAGGAAATTTCCTGTTTCAATTTTCCTCCGTGGTCTGACATTGTCATATATATATATATATATATATATATATATATATATATATATATATATATATATATATATATATATATATATATATATATATGAGAGAGACACACACACATCATCTTAGACCTAATTTAGTACATATATACGTGCTATGCTTGGTCTAGGAAAGGTATGTTTGGTTCTTGCCTTCCTTCTCGTGCCATCTATAAAATAAATAATATTTTTTTGTTATTTGTTGCAAACGTTTTTATACGTTCAACTATAGATGAGTCAATTTTTGAACGTCGGGTCTCATACAAAACGAGACACGCAGGGTGAATCAAAAGATCAAGCACAAGAGAAAAACAAACAAACATAGAAGCCAAAAAAGCATTTAGCGACTGCTTAACTAGGCAGCCCAGCTAAGGAAACAAGGCAATTAAGTTGCCTGGTGGTGTGTGAGGCCGCCACCAGGTGACAGCTCTGGTTTCCCGCCCTCATTCTGGCCCCTGCAGTCGTCAGCGCACCACCTGCTGCTGACGCTGCTCTGCTAATTATCACCGGCTGCTGACGCTGCTCTGCTAATTACCACCTGCTGCTGACGCTGCTCTGCTAATTATCACCTGCTGCTGACGCTGCTCTGCTAATTATCACCGGCTGCTGACGCTGCTCTGCTAATTACCACCTGCTGCTGACGCTGCTCTGCTAATTATCACCTGACGCTCTCTAGCAGGTAAGTGGTGATTTGTCGAAGGGATCATTACTTTCCTGTTGATGTCTCACGATTGTTTTAATGACACATCGCGGGTTGCACCGTTCCATTCCGTTCTATCTAATAATTCATTGAGTGGGATGGCGGGGGACAGGCAGCCATTGTAACATATATACATTTTAGGCTAATATCGAGGTCACCTACCCCCTCTCCCCCCCCCCCCCAGGTCGAATAGCTGACCCTCCCCCAGGATGCAGATCTACCACAAGCTGACTTAACTCATGGGTACATATTTACACCAGCAGAGAATTGTTTATATTTACTATTCACTCAAAAGGTATTCTATATTCGCAAGTGATTGTTTACTGTTAGTTGTCGGGAATTTAAAGAAATTAAAATTTGTATCATAGAAGTTTATATATATTACAAATACCTAATACTTATATTACATAGTTATAATCCAAAACCGAAACACTATGCGTGTTAATATGGATTGGCAAGAATGTAAAAATACCAATCTTATGTAACTTCACAAACCCATTATACCTTCTTGTAAATAGAAAATTATTATTATATAACTACTGACGTCTATAGGTATTTCTATGGAAAACTTTACATAATATAACTATGATAAATATTATGTAAATTATTTTAATACTAAAAGCTATCACAATTTTGGTTGCTTATATGTATACTATTATTGTCTGGAGAAAAAAAAAAGAGATTAAAACGTAAGTATAGAAATATGGCTTCAAAGTGTTCCAGCCTTTAGTACTCTGCAGATCTGCATGGTGATGGCTTATGCACCTTGTTATGAAATGCCTAGTCCTCGAATACTTTTCCTACCCCTTCACTTGTGTTCACATACAAGTCAAAGTCTCCCGACTGTGTTGGTTATGCTCTGGTATTTCCTCGTCAAATCTGTATAATTAATTTTGTTGGAGACGGGCAGCCTGTGTATGCATGCTGGGTACGTGGCCCAAACTTTACTTTACCATAACCAGTTTTCGATTCTAAAATTCTTTGTTCTTAAGTTAATCAACGTCACACATCTGCAAGTTCATTGAGAGAATCATTCACCACCTCGCAGTTTAATTCATTTATTATGCACCTCATACCCATCCTGTGGGCAGAAGTGGGGAAAGGGTTAGAGGCACATAATGGGCTCAGGGACTGAACCCTAAAATTTAGTAGAGTTAAAGTTTAAAAAAAAAATCTGCAGTCACATCAACAATGGCCTCGAGACCGACCACAAGTAGTCTCTAAATTAAGCAACTAATGTATGTGTTTCGGTCCGTCCTGGACCATTATGAAGTCATGTAACAGAAGAGAGGAGGATGTTGTTTTAGATTCAGCTACTCGGAACAATTTCCATGTAATACGGGCTATAGTGAGCCCTTAAAGAAGAGATGAAGGGACAGGGAAATAGATAAGGTAAGAGAGCGAGATGAGAAGTGAGGAGCAGATAAGAGGAAAATCGTAAGAATATCGTGCGAGGATTTACCGGGCACAAATCCTTAACTGTAGCCTCTGTTTAACGCAACAGTAAAATGTGTACTTGGATGAAAAAACGATTCTTCGCGGCAGGGATCGTATTCCAGGGACCTGCCCGAAACGCTACGCGTACTAGTGGCTGTACAAGAATGTAACAACACTTGTATATAATAAGAAAAGGGGGGGGGGTAAGAAAAAGGTATTATTGTATACAAGCATAGACCTTATCTTTAGTTATACATAGCTACTTTGGAGAAAGTTAAACGCCAGAAAACAAAAATCCTTCCAGAACAAAGTTGACGCTCATGCCAGGAACGGTTGAGGGGCCTCAGGGCTAACTACACTGCAAACCAAACACATGGCGAATCTCGTCGAAACTTTTAAAAATACAGAACAATTTGGAGAATATTGATTCGAACAACTACTTCAAAAGGTCAGATGTAACATAAACAACGATCAATGGTTTTCAAGCTGGAGCCACAAGACAGAAAACATTTTTTTCACCCATAGTTATCAACCCATGGAACCGCATACCCGCCGAAGCTGTAAATACCAAAACACTGATGAATTTAAAAAACCAGCTTGAAAAAAATCAGGGCAAATGGGGCGGGGGGTGCCTTTCACAAGCCGCCGGCTTCATGTCCTTGTCGATGCCACTAGTGATAGTGGCCCTCGGGTCAATTCCGGTAAATAATTTAATAATTCATTGTGTTAAGGGACAGGCAGCCAGTGTATCTTTATACATGTATCGAGGTCCTGCCCCAAGGTCGAATTACTGACCCTTTCCAGGCAAGAAACTAACTCCTAGGTTACTGCTAGGTGAACAGGGGCAATTAGATGATATTAAATGTGCCCAACCATTTCTGTCACCGGGATTCTAAAGTGTGAGGCGAGAACGAATTCAGTTATACCACCAAGACCTTTCGTGGCACGGTCACCCGGAGGAGCTTTAGCAATTTTGTATACTCTGTACCAGCTGCTTTGTGTGTGTCAACATCCCTTGGTTATTATGGTTTTGACTTAGTGCCCTAATGGCTCTTAAGTCTTTTATTAAAACCCTTCCCATCCTATGGCGATCAAAATCAAATGCTTGCCATTTCTCATCTGTAGCAGATTTAAGACAATCGGATTTTACTGGGTACCCAACCACGTTGGTGTTACTTTGAATGAACTTACAATTTGTGCCTAGCCTATCTCCCATAAATAAATTTCTTACTAGGATTTCTACCAAGTCATACATACCTCAATCGGCAACCATTGACATGATCAGTGATCCAAGCTGACATAACTTGTGTATACATAACTGTGACTTTTCTCCTACCACCGTAATAGACATTGGACAGTGGCTCTGAATATGCTGTGTATCAGCCAGATGCACTTAACGTAATAATGCCCTGCTCCTTATTGTCTAAACTGCATTATTCTGCTGAGTCGCTCATTTCTTCGTAGAACGTCTTTATTTTAGGGGTAAACGTTAGTCTTGCTTTCCTCTGGGTCACTTGTCCCTCGATAGAATCTTTTGTGAATCAAATGCCTTCGACGTCATCACTCGCCTTGTCTTTTGCTCTCGTATTGACATCATGAGTGATATATATTGGACCCATATTTAGTACAGTATAAGCCTGGTATATAATTTGGTATTCAATATACACATCTTCTGATATTTATTGACAATTTAATCATTTGAAAATACTGTACATTAATAAACACTTTAAAATTGTTTTAACAATAAATTTTCCATCATGGGGTTGAAACAACAATGTGTAACGAATGAGATCACAAGTACAAAAGAAGTTACTGGCCTTATGGCCGTATGTGACCACAGCATCATAGAACTGTGCATGCCTTAATTATGGGAGCAATTGCAGTACAGTACAGTACTTTACACAGAATACAGTGTCTCGATTATCCAACTTAATTGGTTCAGACCTATTTTTAGTTGCCATAAATTATAGAACATGAATTTATGCATATTTTCATAAGAAAAAAGTTTTGTATCTGATGCCAATTTGGATATGCAGGAAAACTTGGGTTACATGTTATGGGGCGTGAACAGAGTTAAATAATCAAAGCACATGAAAACTACTACACATATCCGAGACCTGGAACTTCAACAACAAGAGGACACATAGCTGGAAACAAAGGTGCCGCAAAAACATTAGAAAATTTTCTTTTGTAGAGTGGTAGATGGTTGGAACAAGCTAAGTGGGATGGTGGTGGAGGCCAAAACTGTCAGTAGTTTCAAAGCGTTATATGACAAAGTGCTGGGAAGACGGGACACCACGAGCATAACTCTCATCCTGTAACTACACTTAGGTAATTACATTTAGATGATACTCGATGCATCCTGACTTCACTGCACCGAGCTCCATTCAAACGCTTCCAAACGAAACGTCACTCTATATACTGAGTATACATACTGTACAAGCCGAACTCTGATTGAAGATTAAAACTTATGTACAATATACATAATTATTTTGCCCTTACGTATTTTTATGGTTTGGTTAAAACTTAGAAATGATGGAAAAGAAGACCAGTCATAATATGGCACCCTCCTCAACAAGAGCATTACACGCACCACTGCCACACTATCTACAAACGTATCTCTGCTCTCTCAAAAGACTATGCGTGAAGTATTCCATATAACACCGTAAAGAAAATATTATACATCCCATAACAAGCCTTGAAATTATCTATTAGAAAACTTGCTGAAAAGAGGTAATAACTGAATAAGTATGACATCATTAGACTTGGAAAAGTACAAATTAGACATTTTTTATATTTTATTTTGTGCATTTAATGAGTGCCAAATTAAAGAATCTTCATAATTTTGTTTACTAGATTGATTTTAGAATGATTCATCCAAATAGATTAGTCAGAACAGCAATGGCCTCAATTGTTGCAGCTCCGTGCTCAATTCCCATTGTTCAAAGAGGTTGGGCACCATTCCCTCACCCCATTATCATAACCCTGGTCTGATACTAGAACAGGGTATCTTTCAAGTGCTCTATAGTCACACTGTTAATTACCTAGCATTATCTTGTACCTCTTTAACAAAATGGGGAGCATGTAAAATATAAACAGTTTTAGATGAAACTGAAAAATACTTGTCATCTCATGTTGTCTACTTCAGTTATTTTATTTGGTAAATAGACGCTCTTAATATGAATCGCCTAAATTCCTGGAAAAATTATGTGCATTCGAAGTGAGCAAAATCATGGCCTGCATTCATGTCGGTTACAATTTTGCATTTATCATTTTGATGAGAAAGTACAGTAATACCCCCCCCCCCCTCACAAATTAAAATAATTGAAATGCCCCTTTGCATTCAGCTAAGCTGTAACCACTTTTCTGAAAATGTAAGGTTAAAAAGCACCAAAAGCTCCTTGTTGCAGAAGAATCAAATTGAACTTCCTAGCACATAATTGAAATACTGTACTGTATGCTACTGAATAGACATCGTCGGCAGGAACTTGCATCCGTGGTCTGCCAGTGCCCTCAAGATCTTGACAATGTTTAAACAGTCATCTAGAAAATCAAAAACAAATTTTTTCAATACACATTTTAATAAGATCCAATAATGTTTAAATACTGTATATAACACTTGGTATGGTATCACTAGATTTACAATGTCATGTCATGGACAAAAGTACTTTTTTGTTTTAAAGAATTAAATTTATAACTTTAGTACTCTTAAAAAAAATCAGGCTTTGAGTAAATATGAAAGCTTCTTTTGTAGCAAGTATCCTGATGCTCCTAGGGCAAGATCACTGAAGGTCATTGTTCAGAATCATGTCAGTCAGGGCAGAGTAATGTTCTGCACTGCCAGTGCAACAGGAATCTTTTCAAAACATTCCTGACTGATCATACAGTACTACTGTAGCAAGACACTAAGGCTGCCTTGTATCAGTATTTCCAGATTTGACAGCAGACTAAATTACGTCTCATAAACCCTGTACTGTACTAATTCCTATATTTCTCGGGTGCTTTGTAGAGTGGTAAAGTTAGAGTTTGACCTTCAGATATTTGTTGAGATTCTATTTGCATCAAGAAAATTGTGAAGATATTAGAGTTGGGAAACCCTGTGCTGATGTCAAGCTGATGCCTAGTGGCAGTCCTGACCAACTGGCAGTTTGTGCTATTCAGCAATTCTTCTGTTGCCAACAAGAGCTTAGTCATCATGGTTAAATCTTCTAGAGTTCATTCTGGATGGAGTGAGTATTTACCCAGTACCTCATTACCAGCATGAAGCAACAGGAATGTTTGAAAAGATTGCTGCTGCTGCTCCATTGCAGAATGTTGGCCTACTTTCTGTAAGGCTTGCCAATGGTATTTGAAAGATCCATGCCCTACGAAGCAACTGAGTATACTGCACATATACAGTAGGTGTTTTACACATTCACTGCTGGCCTTACGGTTCACATACTGTTATTGCACAAAATCTACTCAATTGGAATGGCAACCTAATTTGAATAAATTTCAACTTGCATAAACAAGTATAGTGAGGTTCAACTTGTTTACCAACAACCACTTTTAGCATCTAGTTAGCTATAATCTTCATTGTCAATTCTCATACGAGCTACAAAAATAATTAGCGCACACACACACACACACACATACAGGATGAGAGCATAGCTCTCATCCTGTAACTACACTTAGGTAATTACACACACCTGTGTGTGTGTGTATTCACCTAGTTGTGTTTTTGCGGGGGTTGAGCTTTGCTCTTTCGGCTCGCCTCTCGACTATCAATCAACTGTTTATTACTATTATTTTTTTTTTTCAACACCACACACACAGACACCCCAGGAAGCAGCCCGTAACAGCTGACTAACTCCCAGGTACCTATTTGCTGCTAGGTAACAGGGGCATTCAGGGTGAAAGAAACTTTGCCCATTTGTTTCTGCCTGGTGCGGGAATCGAACCCGCACCACAGAATTACGAGTCCTGCGCGCTATCCACCAGGCCCCTTTAGTAGCCATGGTCCAACAAATGGCTACTAAAGTTCAACCAGAGTAAGTGTAAAGTAATGAAACTAGGTGGTGGAAATGGGAGGCCAGACACAAGATACCGAATGGGAGAAGTCCTCCTTCATGAAACGGACAGAGAGAAAGATCCAGGAGTTGATATCACACCAAACCTGTCTCCTGAAGCCCACATAAAAAGAATAACATCTGCGGCATATGCGAGGCTGGCTAACATCAGAACTACCTTCAGGAACCTGTGTAAGGAATCATTCAGAACCTTGTATACCACATATGTAAGACCAATCCTGGAGTATGCAACCCCAGCATGGAGCCCATACCTTGTCAAGAATAAGAAGCTGGAAAAAGTTCAAAGGTATGCCACTAGGCTAGTCGCAGAACTAAGAGGCATTTGTTATGAGGGAGGGTTGTGAGAAATGCACCCCATGACTCTGGAAGACAGAAGAGCAAGGTCGTGATCACTACCTACAAAATTCTCGGAGGAATTGACAAGGTAGATAAGGATAAACTCTTTAACATGGGGGGTACGCGAACAAAGGGACACACAGGTGGAAGCAGAGTACCCAAATGAGCCACAGGGACGTTAGAAAGAACTTTTTCAGCGTCGGAGTAGTAAAGATGGAATGCATTAGCTAGTGATGTGGTGGAGGCAGACTCCATACAAAGTTTCAAATGTAGATATGATAAGAGCCCAGCAGGCTTAGGAATCTGTACACCAATTGATTGACAGTTGAGAGGCGGGACCAAAGAGCCAGAGCTCATCTCCCACAAGTACAAGTAGGTGAGTACAACTAGGTGATTACACATACACATATACATACAGAATGAAGGAATATATATATTGGTTATCTTACCAAGTCCTCGATGCAGGTGGCCAGTGTGAATGAGTGAGAGACCCCTAATCATTGGCATCATGCCTTTGATAAAATCTCCTTTCACAATAGCATAGGACTGTAAAGAAAATGTAATGTTAAAACTGCATACATGTATTCATTTCTGAAAGTTTTACAAATACATAATTCCATTATTATTATATTACAGTACGTGTACAGGCAAACCTCATTTATATTTACACTACAAACCTTTCCTCTAACTTATAAATAATTGAATAAATTATTGGTGTACAACGTAGAAAACTGGAAGAAATCAGAAACTACGAGATAATGTCACAGGGGAATTCCTAGTTTTTCTGGAGCTTTGAGAATCTGGTAACGAACAAACTTTGAAAGGAACAATTTTATCGAATTGTGAATTAAAATGTTAATTGTATTTACCTTTTTAATATTCAACCATTCCTTACAGTAAGAAGGCAGTTGGAGATTTTCTAGGTCACACTGATTTGGGAGCATAGTCTTGAGATCCCAGTCTCCACATGTGACAAAAAGAAAAGTGTTGTCAAGTCCCACCTCCTCTTTTATCCACTTGTCAAATTCTTTAAAAACAGTGGGAAATGGGTCTGCTTTTTCCACAACATCCTGGTAAACAAGATAAAAATGGCAATTACAAGTTATGATAATTATGCACCAGTGTATAGAGCAAACCTGTTGATTCTGAGGACCAGCATCCCCATAGCCTGGTCTCTGACCAGACTGTTAAATGTGGTTGCTTGCAGCCTGGTGTAAGTCACAGCCTGGTTGGTCAGGTACCTTTTGAAGTTGTTTATCAAGCTCTCTTTTTTGAACACTTTGAGAGGTCAGCTAGTTATGCCCCGTATGTATAGAAGGGAGAGTGAAGAAAAAACGTGGGTCTTTTATGTTGATAAAGTTCTCTGTGTACTTATTACACCTCTGCCTTTCAATGGGGGTTGTTTTGCATGTCCTGCCATGCCTTCTAGTCTCATGTGGTGTCATTTATGTATAGATTTGGAATCAGTCCTTCTAGTATTTTCAGTGTAAGTTATTATGTCTCTCTCCTGCCTATGTTCTAGGGAATACAGATTTCAAATTTTTAAGTGATCCCAATAATTTAGATGTTCTATTGAATGGATTCTAGCACTAAAAGATCTTTACATGCTCTCCAGGTCAGCAATTTCTGCAACTATAAATGGGGCTGTTAGTGTGTGCAACAATATTCCACTCTAGAAAGCATCAGTGTCTTAAAAGTATCATCATTGGTGTGGCATCTCTTCTTTAAAAGGTTCTTGTTATCCAATCTGTTATTTTTCTTGCAGTTGAGATAGTTACTGCATTGTGGTCTTTAAAAGTAAGGTGGGAAAGGAAACTGCAATTAAAATAATAGACCCTTCTTTCATTAAAGTGACAGCCAGTACTAAGTTACTCGGTACTAAGTTTCCACCTGGAAACTTAATACCTAGATGAGCCACAGAGATGTTAGAAAGAATTTTTTCAGTGTCTTGGTAGTTAACAAATGGAATGCATTAAGTTTGTTGTGGAGGAGGCAGACTCCATACACAGTTTCAAATGTAGATATGATAGAGCCCAATAGGCTCAGGAATCTGTACACCAGTTGATTGACAGTTGAGAGGCGGGACCAAAGAGCCAGAGCTCAACCCCCGCAAACACAACTAGGTGACTAGGTGAGTACTGATACTACAAAGGTGTACGTATAATACACACATGGCACCCAAGCAGATATGCAAGCTCAAACTGACTGGATGGTAGTTTTCTGCAGATCCCTTTTTGCCTTTTTTTTCAAGATAGGGTAACATTTGCATGTTTCCACTCTAGGGGAACTATCCCCTGGTCCAGATATTTTTAGAAGAGGAGCGTCAGTGGTACACAGTTTGTCTGCCAGCTCCTTAATGACTTTGGATTGAATTCCATCTACACCCAAGTCTTTTGAATATTTTAGTTTGTCAATGTTTTTCCCGATTATATTGCATTTTATGGGGAAACCCATTAAGGTTGGTGGGCTTTTCACAAGTTTTGAGTTAAAAAATTATAATGTGATTTTAATATAATACAATTGTACATAATTTTATATTATTTGTGCTAAGAAAATAAAATTAAAATAGAATTGTGGCACAAAAACTGAACTATAAAAGTCTTGCATCAACAAGAGGCCATAGAACAATCAGTTTTATGAAGGTGATGGAAAGACCCCATAATGTATGTGTATTAAAACCAAAATTTCAGATGAAATCTACATCCTTTATCAAGATGCCGTAAACAATGTTCTGCTTTACTGCATCATTCAAGCACAATGGCATTGTAGTAGGTTTCTCCTATTAATCTTGTGCTCGAAAATGAGGCTGTGCAACAGACTGATCCACTCAACTGAGACTCTTGTACTGTGCTTGGTAAAATGTTAAACATTGTATATAGGTAATATGAATGTGTTTAAAGTCTCAGTTGCATTACCATGTGATATATACACAACCAAAATATGGAATTAAAGATTTATAACATATATAATTATTTCTAACAAATTTGCAACTTTCTGGGAATGTAAATGAAGAATAACTAAATTATACATAAAAAAACTAAGAAAAAAAAAAAAGACTTTTACTAATGAGATCTGCAGCATCATATTAGATTTTGTACCCTTACAAACTTATCATTTACAGTAAAATAACTGTAGTCAATTATAGTCATCTCTTAGGCAAGCCATTAGTTAGAATAATAACTATCCTTAGATAATTTAATTTCTAACAACTACAGTATCCTAATAATGCATACCATTTTATCGATTACGCTACCTGTGTTATTGAAGTCAGGCCCGTGCAGAAAGGGCTCAATATGGGATTGTGTATTGGTTTCACAAACCGATGGAATTGTGATTCAATTTCATAAGTCTTTGCGTTCACTTTTAGGGTTGGGAATTCAATGATTTCCTGAGGAAAAAAATAAAAAAGACAACAACAAAATTTAAGGTCAATTTAATACAGAACACGTGTATAATTAATGCTCCTTTTTTATAATTAATGCTCCTTCTTATTGTTTACACCTGAGGTGTAAACAATAAGATAAATATTTAAGTTCATGAATTAGTGAGTTCTTTCCTAAGTGTTAAGATGATCATGGAGATATCCTTGCAGCTTCCATCCACCTCCAGACAGTTTTACTTGTACACAATCCTGCTCTCCATTAAATGCAACTTCTTGGTATTAAACCATGAAATTCCAAAACATTAGGAGCTAAACAGCAGACTTCACCCATCTCCCACTCTACCTCACTCCTATCATTATCACTATTCCATTTCCCACTTTCATGAGGTGTGGATTCTTTAACCTGGAAGAGAAAAGAATGGATATCTTTCCTTTGATATCTTTATTCTCTTATCTTTTGCACCACCTAGGCACTGTACTATACTACCATCCACAGTATCCTCACACATAATAAATATATTACTAAACTAACTTTTTACATTTACATAACATTTAAATATACTGTATTTGTATTTAGGCATATCTTGAACTTCATCCCTGCCAATGCTAAATATACAATTTTCCATTACAGTATACACTTCAATTATTTTCCATTATATTTTTTCATAATAAATTTAATTATTGCAGAACTACCTAGTATATACAGTACACTCCTCCACACAACAATTTTCAAGTCCACGTGTTTTGACGCCCTAACAATTCCACCTTATTTAACTCGAAAACCTATTGGCAAGTCCAGTGTTCTCTTCAATGTGTCATCATAATCTTAAGTGATCTTATTTTTCTCTCTAAACTTTTTATTCATATTCCTCTCAACTTCATTCCATTCATTCTTCTCCATCTGCATCAAACCATAAAAAAACAATCTAATAAATTAATGAGAACTGCTTGATGATATGCTGTGTACTCTGGACATGGGTCATGGAAGATGACTTTCCCAGCACTGGCACTGTAGGAATCTTTCCCAGCAGCCCCTGAGAGGTCATTAAGAGTGCTCTAGGTGGGGTCATCCCACTGAGAAACTCAATCCAGCCTGAAATGACCGACAAAGATGCATTCCATAAAACTTTTTATCACAAAACGTAGTACATGTGGCTGCCATCACAACAGTTAGCAGACATTTTGGTTCCACTCAGTCTTTCCAAACACACACAGCATGCTACAAAAGGGACAATAAAGGAGGGGACCAGCTAAAACTTAATGGCACTAGTTTAGAAAGGTGCTTTTCATATTTACTAAACTCCATTCTTCCAAGCTATAACATTTGGTTGCCCCCTCCTCTATAAAGTAACAGTTAGATACAAAACAATTAATCCCCCCTTCACCACAAAAGCCCCTCTCCAAAAAAAAGACTTGCCTGAAAGTAGCAACACATCTATCTACTGGATGCTTATCGTGAATTTTAGTGGAATTACAGCCAATCAACCCCACACGTTGTCGATGTGTGGGGGCTGAATTAGCTGTTATCTATACCCCCTGCACCTTGCAATTATATTTGTTAAAGGAATGTTGAACTTAACAATAGAAATTAAGTTTAATTAGCTCATGCTATATTTGCTGTCTTTTATCCAATTACAAAACATCACATTCGTTTTCTTTGGATCATAGTGAGAAAAAAAGTGGTTTTAATTATTAAATTGGATAATGGAAAATCTTTGAAAAACACTGCTCCCAAGTAGGACATACAATCATTTAACATCTACTTTAAATCCATTTTATTCCACAAGAATCTATATACAGTAGATATTTTTTTGCCATGCAAAATATGTTAATGAAGTTCACAGCTCCAGTAACTCATGCCAATACATTTGTAATCATTCTCTGTTTGTGATTTAATTGATAATGGTACTGACTAACCTGTGGATTAATTTGTTTAGATTTTTCACACGTGGCCTCAAAATCAAGCACAAGAAAATAGTCATATTGCTGTGGAACTCGCTTCGACATTTTTGATTGCTGTTGTTTGATACGAGAATTGAAATGCTGTAAGGGTATCCTTTCCTGAGCTGCAATGAGAAAAAGTAAAACTGCACTATACAAAAAAAAAAATGCTCTTTGCATGACAAAAATGAAAAGGATTACAATTTTTGGAAAAGTAATTTAATATTAAACGATGCAGTTTTTTATTTATATACTGTATACAAGGAGGTACATTGGGTTTATGAGAGCACATAGCATTGATGTTTTTACATTCTTGCAAAGTCACTAACACGCATAGCATGTTGGGAATGTCCTTAATCTAAAAGATAATTTTTAAGTAGGTATTTATAGCAAATTTGAAGATAATCAACAGGTACGTTATAAGAAAATCTGCGGTCAACATATGAACTATGGCCTGACAGCTAGGCGGACAGCACTCAGGATTTGTAGTCCTTAGGTTTCGGGTTCAATCCCTGGTGGAAGTGGAAACTTCCTATTCTATGGAACGTTCTAGTCTATGGAACTCACTCCCTAGTGAATTGAAAAACTGTAAAACTTTTGCCTTATTTAAAAGCAAAACCAAAAAGTACCTAACTTCATCTTCTTAGTTTCCTACACTGAGCTTTAAATTTGCTCTGTACCTAGTGTTACCCAATCTCCTAATTTTTATGTAATATCAAACAACCTTATCATTGTGTTCATTGCTGTCTTCTTTTATGTGCTAGCCATATGCTGTATTGTAACTACCAATTTTTGTCAACTACCATTCAAGCTGTCATTGCAATCAATCTTAGCTACCTATGTGCTTTAATATACTGTACCTACAATTTTCTCTCATCTTTTTTTTTCATTTCATGTAATCTGTTATCATTTTTTTGTCTATAAATTTTACAAGTATTTACCTCCTTAAAATTTTCTTAGATTAAGGACCTGCCCGAAACGCTGCGAGTGCTAGTGGCTTTACAAGACTGTAATTACCATATTTGTATCCTCACATTCCTTATGTACATTCTTGTATATGCATAAATAAAATAAAATAAATAAAATAAAAATAAATGGCAGCAGAGTTTCTTTTGCCCCGATGCCCCTGTTAACCTAGCCGTAAATAGGTACCTGGGAGTTAGACAGCTACTACGGGCTGCTTCATGTGGATATGTAACAAAAAGGAGGCCTGGTCGAGGACTGGGCAGCGGGGCTGCTAAGCCCCGAAAACATCTGAAGATAATGAGTTGTATAAGTAGATACAAGATATAAGTTGATAGCAATGATTACAATGGTAATGATGAGCATATTCTTGTATATCATGTGGTAAATTGGTAAATAACAAACATTCACTTCCCCACTAAACCAAGTTTAATGTACTGTACTAGAATTCCATAATGTAAATCATACACATTCCTAAATCATGACAACAAACTTCAAAATACTAGTAAAGCTCTTGAAGGCATACTCTATTAAAATGGTAGCAAACAGGTAATAAGATTTGCTACTGCTTCACAATGATGTTTTATAAAATCTAGCAATGTTTTGAGACAAATTATATATACCTATGATAATGCCATAATTTGAATATCTACACTAAAATAAATATGAAAATTCTGCCCGGAACATTGAATTTTTTTTTTTCTAACGGTAGTACAACAGTACTTAAGGGCAGAATCCATAGGCATATAACTAGCTTAAGGTACATAAAAGTTTAATATAAAATTCAAACTATTATTTAAAGTGAAATAATTTTAGAGACAAAAATTTTTCTAGTCATACAACTGTCAAATTTAAAGTCATACACATGTGGAGAGCTAGTAATACTGGTAAGAGTTAGAATTGCATTCACATAAATTTCAAACAGAGGTTACATTAGCTTACTTTAACCATAGTCACATCCCTGACAAGTACAAAATGAAAATTGATGGTGACCGTGAAGCAAAAAACTGTGAGCAGATGAATCTTAAGTACAGTATACAAAAACCACTTGGTTAGGAATACTAGAGTGGTGCACAATGTTGTACAAACTGGTACAAAAATAAGAGCCGGTGCTTCATGGGGTGAGGAAGCTGCAAGAGAGTTGCAAGAAAAAATAAGTGAATTCTGTATATACAAATAGGAGAAATGTTGAAGAGCACAAAGGGCTGACAATGATGTAGAGAAATACCAAGTTAAGAGCAAATTTATTAGAAATAACATATTACCTGAGCAAGCTTTAGAATATGACACGAGATAGACAGGATTAATGGTGATGAAAAAAGAAAAGGCAAGGTCATGGAAATAATGATGGGGAAAAGGTCAGGAACCTACCAATAGCATCTTTATTGGGGGAGAAGTACCTGGTAGATTATCTCCCATGAATTCCTGGGGAAGTTCAGTAGTGACCTAGGAAACCTCGATAATCTTAAGTACAGGCTTCCTGTCCCCCCGATGCTGGGAATTATATACTGTACTGTACAGTATATGGGAGAGGATAAACAAAATACAAAAAATACTATATAGGCCAAATACATATACACCTTACTTGAAAGATATTTGTAGTGTTTTCTTCCTATCTGTTTCAAAGCAGCCTGATGTTTTAAGACAAATCCTGAAAAAAAAAATACCATACATGAACAGCAGTTAGATGTGGAGAGCCACCTCAATAGCAATATTAGTTACATTGTGGCTGGAAGCTGTTGGCCTTTTGAGTTACACTGGACCTTTGATACAGTATTTTTGCGTGTAAACTACCTTATCACAGTCAACAAAAGTTTACACTCAGACTTATTGCCCTACATAGATTCCCACTTGAATAAATTACTTTGTACATGTCTCAGATCAGTTCACCTGACCTAACATTCAAATTATTACTTCCCCCCCTTAATTACACAATGCCCACAGTTGATCCACTCACCGTTCCTGAACATTGAGGTAGCAGCAGTGATAAGATAACACTAGTACTGGGCAGATAAGAGCCCACACGTCACACGTGTACGAAACGGGGTGGTGTCCGAAGTGGTAAAAATATTAGTGTGCGATGTTGTCAATGTACAGAGTGTCTTGTATCCGAGTCCATAGGAATTACCGTTTGTCCTGGCGCCATCTATGTTTTGACAGCAGTACTACTAATGTTCCCACGTTATGTGATAATCGCTATACGGGTGTTACGGTCAGTTGCTCTTCTATATATGTTTATGGACAACGTAGGTGATTTGAGGCAATTTGCGGCCAGAATGAAATAGTATCCATGCGGTGAGTGATGGAGGAGGATATATACTGCTGTGTACTCGACCAGCGGGTGAGAGGTAAGTTATATCGAACAATTATGGGGAATAGATGGGTTATTTTAAGCGTAGAAAGTCAGGTAACCGGTAACTACACAGATGGGGTAGTGTTTTTTTAAGTCTTTATTTACTAAAGTGGAACATTACATTATGCCTTTAGCTGAACAAGTCTACTGGTGGGGGAAGTAGACGGGTTTTATGAAAGTATTTTACCTAAATATTTGTATTTGGTTAACTAGTTCAGCCGTTACTAGGGAGGGTGTTCCTTTAATCTAATCTAAAAATTCTAGCCGGACAGTGATTAAATAAAGAAATTGAATAGAACGAAGTGGTTTGCCAGGGTGCTTAACATTTAGTTTTTTTTTTGTTTTTAAAGATATATACAAGAGTTGTTACATTCTTGTACAGCCACTAACTAGTACGCGTAGCGTTTCGGGCAAGTCCTTAATCCTATGGTCCCTGGAATACGATCCCCTGCCGCGAAGAATCGTTTAGTTCACTTACTATGCAGCCCATGCTTAAAGAATGCAAGTTTATCATATTGAATTTACCGTAGTTTTACTGCATTTAATATACCGTTTTTACCCTATTTAATCATGTCGGGTAAAGGCCGGTCGTGGAAAGTTCCTAATATAGCAAGTTTTAAAGGAAAAGTTCGAGTCAACTTTAACGCTCAAGTTAGTGACCAATTAGCTTAGTCTATTGTGAGGAAAGTTACTAGAATCTAACATTGCAAGTGCCATTTCTCTACTCTTTTTGAGAAACATGACTAGATACACGATTCGCATAGTTTTATTACTAAATGTTCATGGATTAGGTTGCATAGTTGAGGAAATAGTGATAAGGTTTGTGATTTTGTGTACCTTGACTTCAGCAGAGATTTTGATAGTGGCTCGGATCATTGGGAATGCTGACTGAAGTTGATTAGGTCATGGCTATACCAAAGGAAATTAGTATAAATGGGGTTAAGTTGGGAGAAGTGTTGTAAGTAGTGCCTAAAAGCTCTCCTTGGACCTCGGTTATTCACAAGATTATGGTTTAGACTGCAATAGTTGCAGAATTGGCAAATAAAAAATACCGATGCCCTATATAGTTTTGAAATGGTTAAGACTACCAGATGCAGTTTAATGCTGACAAATGTAAGGTTTGGGGGCTAGGTAAAGATGAGAGATGGTGTAGATTGTTAAGAGTGTAAAATTTTTTGCAGGTGGTAAATTCTCCCAGAGCTGGCACTGCTCTCCAGCCTGGGATGTTGATTGGTTAGTCTTCAACTGGCTCCCAACATGGTAGTGAGGTCCTGAGCTGACATGCAGTGAGGAATGTGGAAAGCTTCCTGAATTGGTACATGGTATGCCTCCCTTTCAAACCAGCAGCTGGCACAAATGTTCCAGCTAACATCAGAATAGTGGATGAAGGCCACACTAAAATGTAAGTGGTACAGTAAATGGACACCCCCCCCCCCCTCCCTTTTGACACTCAACAGTTGGGAGGAAGGGGGGGGGAGAGAAAGTGTGGCTTATAGTTCTATTGCTACAGAATCTTTTGCCATAAGCCAGTGGCACTTGCTTATGATTTGCATAAAAGTAAAAAAATAGTAATAACTTAAACAATATAGCATTGGCTAAAGATAAATGTAAATTGCCATTGAAGTGCAGTTGTGGATAGTTTCTCAAATGACATTTACTGAAACTTGGCAAATTGATGCCATATATATTTATATTGCTAAATTAGATCTTTACTACTGCTACTAGAATATGTAGGAAAGGTAAATTCCTTAAAGAAATTTTTTCCATCTGAATTTGTAAAGTACTGAATGCTAATTTGAAAAGTAAAGCAAGATTGGCTTTAAATCTGAAATTAATTTGTTGAAATATTTTTCAGGTGAAAGTGATTATGATGCATGGAGTCTCCTTTACTCTACAAAAGTGGGTGAGTTTGAATTTGATGTTTTAGCTATATCAATGACCTAATCTTAATTCTCTTATCTAGTCCATTTATAGGTGTGTAACCATGTCCTACTGTTACAACCCACAGGGGATGATGCAGTTTGTACTGATCCTACCCCATTTCATAAAAGGGGACCAGGCAGTCCTGCAGATTTCCCTGGCTTGGCTTTTTCAGAGCTTTGCTCTACTACCCATCTAATAGATGGACTAGATTTGCGTAGGTTTAGGGACCCTTAACAATGGTTACATTGTTAATTCTCACAGGGCTTGTTTGCTGAATGGGTGGATGCATCTAAAACTTTAGTGCCTGGCATGCATTGTACAGTAACACATGTGTTGATGGCACTAAAGTGGTGGATGTAATGCACCCATTCAGGGAACAAGCTCTGCACTACGATCGGAGGAAGGGGTAGGCCTTGCTGAGCCTATCTTAAAAGATAGGCTGTTAGGTTTTTTTGGGCTTATTATTAGGCATTGGTGATAATAAAAGTAGTGTCCCTGTTTAATGTTTATTTTTCTTTTACAGGTGATTGTCTCTGGAGTTGTCTTGGCCTTTTGGATCTTCTGTTCATCTAGGAGCATCTGTCCCACAACCTGAAACAGTAATAAATATTAGATGTATTATAAATACTATATGTAAAACTTATTAAATAAAACAATTTTAATGAAACTACTTTATACCTTATCCTGAAATTATGCTGGAAATTGTTTACTACTATTGATGCAATGTTTAAACATCTGAAATTTTTTTACTTTGAAAATAAATACTTGGTAAAATTTACACCTATTTGTAACTTGTTACATAGGTGCATGCAGAATGCATTGAAAAGATGTAAAAGTGGACTACCTATTCAATTTACATAAACTAACAAATATTGCAAATTAGTCTGAAATATTAAAGTGGAAGAAACTTTAGTCAATATTTTAGTTTTTGTATTTGAAAGTAAATTTAAAGCTATGCAACACCTAAGCTTTGTACAAATTATGATTAAATTAAGATCATTGTTAAATTTACAAAACATTGGAAAAGTGACACTGAAGCATCTATACAACATGGTTTTCACAAAGTCTTTGGTAACTTAAATTTAATCAAAGCTCTTAAATGATTTGTCTGCCAAACTTCAGATATTCTGAAATATTTTACCTAGATTAAAACCATCATTGTTTGAAAGGGCAAAACAGATTACCGTCAATTAGTTTGACCTAACAAACCCTGCCTAATGAACCTGCTCATTTTTTTTTTAGAAATGGTAATTGCAACATTACCAAAGGCCATTGTTTTAATAGCCAATGTACCAAATGAAAGACCAAGAAGCAACAAACAGGTACATGGTAGAAATGACAAAAGAATGGTTATGAGGACCCTTTCATTTGTTAAAGAAATTACTGGGAAAAATGCTGTCATACCACAAGGGGTCTTAACCCTTGTCATATACATCACTGACATTAATCTAAATATTACCAACCGCAAAAATTGCTGATAACATGTTATAAAAAAAATAAAGAATATAATATTGAGGCCTTAATGCAGATCTCTAACTCTACAAATAGTAACAAGACTGGCAATTTCTTAATATAAAACAAAAAAATCCAAGACCTTGCACGTGAGCCAGAACAATCCATATCACAACTACAACATTAAAATGAAACAACAATGAAGGTAATTACCAAAAGAAGGCACCAAACCGGGAAGGCCATGTAGCACCATCAAAGTGCGAAATAATCAGAGGGCGCTAAATATCACCAAGAATGCCAATAAGAGAACAAAAACACTTAAGGCGAACGATATCAAAAGTATCCGATTCACCTAGAATTCTATCGAGGGACAAGTGACTGCAAGGGACGGTCGGAAAGCAAGACACACGCTCGTCCTGGAAGTCAGGACATTCAACAAGGATATGCACAACTGTAAGAGGGACAATGCAATTCAGACAATAAGGAGCAGGGCGGCGCTCCATTAAGTGACCGTGGGTTAAGCGGGTATGACCAACCCACAGCCATGCCAAAGCAGTGTCCCACCGCCGGTTACGGTGGTAGGAGGAAGGCAACGGGGACACACTAAGTTTGAGAGTACGCAGCTTGTTACCAACCACAGAGGACCAACAACCCTGCCAACGGGGAAGAATGAATAACAGGATAAAAGTCGGAATAAGGAATACCTTTACGGGAGATAGGACAAGAACGGATAGCTTCCTTAGCGGCAGCATCCGCACGCTCATTGAAACACCAATATTTCTGGGAACCCAGCAAAACTCTACTGATTTAAATTTACTAGAAATAAGAAACAGCCAATGTTGAATCTCAATGACCACCGGATGGACAGGATTAAAGGACCCTAGAGCCATGAGGGCACTACGAGAATCAACTACAACCACAAAGGAGGAATGAGAATGAGAAAACAAGAGACAAAGAGCATAGAGAATAGCATAAAGTTCTGCCGTAAAGACGCTAGCCTCCGAAGGGAGGCGACACATGTAAGTACGGTCAGGAAAAACAACAGAGTAGCCCACACCATCCGCAGACTTAGACCCATCAGGGAAGATGGAAATAGAGTGGGAGTGCGAAGAAAAGTGCTCAAGGAAGAGGCTTTTCAGAATTGTAGGAGGGGTAAAGGCTTCAGTAATACAAGTCAAGGACGTACAAAACTTGGGAAGGGGGACTCTCCACGGAGGTAATGAAGGAACAATACGAGGAGAAACATTAGAAATATGAACAGAAAGAGAATCCTGTAAGCGAGATAACTGGACAGAAAGTGGGAGACAATGAAGAGGAACAGGAACCACAGGAGGAGGAAAAGTCAATGCACGACAAGAGGCGAGAGGAAGGATGTTGGAAGGACCGCGCAAGATAGCGAAGACAGTAGCGATCACGGCAGTCCTGAAGAGAGAGAAAGCCAGTGTCAACATACAAACTAAGGGCGGGAGTCGAACGAAAGGCACCAGAGCCGAGACGCAACCCAGTATGGTGCAAAGCATCAAGACGGCGAAGAGTAGAAGAAGCAGAAGAGTATGCAGGGCAACCATAATCGAGTTTAGACAGGACGAGAGAGGAGTGCAAATAGAGGAGCGTGCGCCTATCCGCTCCCCAAGAAGTATGGGACAAAACCTTAAGGAGGTTAAGGGCCTTAGAGCATTCAACTCGGAGGCAAGAGATATGGGCTGACCAAGACAAACGAGTGTCAAAGACTAACCCCAAAAGCTTCGCGGAATCCCTGTACACAATGAGATGACCATAAAGCAACAACAATGAAGTAAAGGTCCTTTCAGTAAGAATCTATCATTCACTGAAAGTTGCTGCAGTTAAAAATAAAAGAAAATACAAGTCCCTAGAAATAAACAAGCAACCTTTTTGACTAAGGAAAAGAACGTAGTTGTTCTACTGTATAAATCTAAGTATTCACTTAGATAACTGTATCCAAGCATAGAGGTTCCCCTCCCCCCTTCCCTTTCAGAAAAACATCTACTTTCAAAAAAGTTTAACATTGGCCAACAAAAATGATTCCAGAACTAAATTGCCTAATACCAGGAACAACTGAGAGCCATGACAAACACTACAACCCTCTCCTACCCCCAAGTCTTATGCTGTTTATGATCCAAGGTAATTTGAGATACTATACTGTACTGTACTTCCTACAGACGAGTCTAGTGAGAGGGTGATCTCCTGGCGATTAAATTGAAGCACGATACAGGTGTCAACGAACATCAGTCAGCCCACTTGTCAGCACAGTGGATAACTAATGACATCATAATCTGCAGTGTTGTATGCCTCCCTGTGGCCATTTAAATCAATAAAACACAGGGTTGTGGCAATGTTTACAGCATAAGGCAAGGTATAGAGGAATCCTGGAATGCCATGTAATGTGTAGTCCTTGAATGTGCTTTAGGCAACCAAATTGAATAACAACATTTCTGGTGTTCGGCTATATAATCTGAGTTTCTCATTCGGTATAATGTTTTAAACCTAAATAGGAATTCACTTTAAAGGTCAATTTATTTGGAAAGTGCTAACCAGATTCCAAATTACTGAGCTCTGAAAGTACTACAAGGCAAGTTTAACCGAATGAGTGTTTGCCTATACATACCCCCATGAGGTATGTGACAACACTGAATAAAGAAAGGGTCTTTGAGCATTCACCGTGCAGGTATTTGACATGACCAATATAGCCAAGTGTTAAAGATCATTCTAAGCAGTTCTGCACAATCCATATACTATCAATTAATATAATTGTACAATGGTGCTTGGTGGATGATATTTCCTATTAAAACTCATTGGACAACTGTTTGTATTAGACATTTTAAACCTACAAATGGTAGCCCTAGATATTGCACTACAGTATTAATTACAAGATGAACAATGTAAAATCAATACCACAACAGCAAAGGATGACGGCTTTTCAACAACCGACAAACACACAGGTCTAACACCAGCCATCCCGAGAGAGGACGTCCCAAGCATGTACACCCCACAACTTTACATCACCTTTGCTACCTCACGCGAGCACGCAACAGCATGAGGATGCCATACTCCCAAACCAACTCCATGCACTTTGAGGCTTTAACAACTCAACATTTAAAAAGTTGATTTAAAAAATCAAACACCTGAATTTTTCCCTAATTAAATTTACTAGGGAAATGCACACCAAGCCATGAAACTTACAATGAAGATGAACAAACTACACACAACTGTCACCAAACTTCCACATACCACCCCCTTCTCACTCCTGCCCTCCCTCCTTAGGTGCTCTGATTGGCTGAGCACCTGAGCCACCACCACTCACCTCTTGTTGTGAGAGCCTAAAGCATGTTTGGTTGCACTTTAAAAGTTCCCGAGTGTACTCGCCTAATTGTGAGTACCGCCTGCCCGGTTCACTATTTTGTTTTTCAATCTACCTCAATTTACCCCTTTACAGTCAAATATTATGCAAAATTCTGTTTAAGACTTGTCCCTTCTTAACTTAAATAACTGCTTTGGCCATCTGCAATCTTTCTAGGTGGGTAACAATGACTCTTGAGGCCAGAAAGAACTTATCAAACGGCGATCATAACAATACGGTACACACACAAAATCACAACCTGATATACACCAAGCAGAAAATCCACTGGAGCTGTGAGGCGACGTAAACCCTTGCCCAAGGCACTGGCAGCTGCATACTCTACCACAGTATATTACTGACTTTGTAAAAGTCTTACAACCGGATTTCCCCATAAATCACAGCAAGTTTTGAGGCCACTCCTTGAGTCAACGTCTTACGTAAGCCCTACAAGCACTCAGGTGAAGGCTGAAGCAGTTCAACACCATACGCCCCAACTTCAAATACACAGTTGAGAGGCGGGACCAAAACGTGATTTTCTGTGTGTGCCTGAAGTTGGGGCATACGGTCTTGCTTCACCCTTCACTTTACCCTTCACCGGCGTACTTCAGGGGTTTTATTTAATACTTGGACTGGCTTCAGTAGGGCCTCCAGACTTTCTGTGGCTTCACAAGTATCACGTGAATCCCCTGCATAGCAGTGGAACTGCCTTTTCCCTTTACCTTCAATGCCTCTGCACTGGAAGTATACATCTACACCAGCCCAGAAGAGTCATCAGTCCTGCCACCTCTCCATACCCCCCAGGGCCTGGCACGGCCTGGTACGACTCAGAGGCAAGCCGGGCGCCACTGCTAACTGGCAGTTTGTCCCCACAAACAAGCAGTTAGCCGCCTTCAACTGACAGTGGTACAGCTCAACACAAAGGCACCGCCAGCCACAACGAGCAGTTTGCTAGTTGACCAGATGTCCACCTCGTGTTGACACTGGATGAGTCATCACCGCCGGACTATATAAAGAGCGCTGCCTCCCTGGAGAGGCAATCTCTCCCTTAGTGCTCTAGGATCACCTTCGTGTCTCTAACCCGTCGTCCGCTTCCAGCCAACGTCGTGTGACTGATGCCATGGTGGTATGGTAGCTGTCTTCAGAACACCAGTATATCTTCATACTTTTATTCATTGCTTATAGTTTATTTTTTGCATTTAAGGTCATACTAACTTGTTCACCTTTGCATTACATGATAGTCAAGTATTGTCATGTGTTATTTTTGTTCATTACTATTTCAGTAAATTGTTTAATTATTTATTTGATAATTTTCATTTGTTTCCACCTGCAACTTATACACTGCAAGGCCAATAGCAGCATTTCTTTCATTTATGTGAGGGAGAGCCATACCATCTTGGTTCAGTATAGCTGTGATACCATAACCCGTCACACAAGATATCCAGTTGTAAGATTTTTACCATCAGTGGTAGTAGAGTATGCAACTGGCAATGCCTTTGTTACAGGTTCGCTTCATCTCACAGCCCCAGTGGATATTCTCACACATTTGAATACATGAAACAACTTTATTTGATACATTCCAAACCAAAGTACTGTACAGTACAGTAATTATCAAACCATCAAATGTGTGGGATAATCATAGTGTGCTAAATATCACTAACGTCACCAATACAAGAACAAAAACGCATACGGCGAACAATATCAAAGGTATTGAATTTACCAAGAATTTTATCGAGGGACAATTGACAGTGAGGGATGGTCGGGAAGCAAGACACGTAAGTCCTGGAAGTCAGGACATGTAGAGACAACGGTTTGGACAATAAGAAGCAGGGCAGCGCTCCATTAAGTGCCCGCGAGTTAAACGTGTATGACCAATATACAACCTCGCCAGAGCCGTTTCCCACCACCGGTTACGGTGGTAGGAGGAAGGCCACGGGAACACACTACTCTTAAGAGCACGCAGTTTGTTACTAGTAACAGAAGACCAACAACCCTGACAACGGGCTAGAATGGGGAAATGAATAACTGGGTAAAAGTCATAAGGAATACCTTTACGGGAGATGGGACAGGTACGGATAGCTTCCTTAGCGGCAGTGTCCGCACGCTCATTTAAGAACACACCAATATGGGTGGGAATCCAGCGAAATTCCACTGTCTTAAATCTACTGGAGATAAGAAACACCCAATGTTGAATTTCAACTACCAAAGGATGGACTGGATTAAAGGATTCTAGAGCCATGAGGGCACTGCAAGTGTCAACTACAAACACAGAGGATGATTGACAGCGAGAAAAGAGTTGATGAAGAGCATAGAGAATAGCATAAAGTTCTGCCATGAAGATGCTAGTCTCCGGAGGCAGGAGACACAAAGGTGCAGTCAGGAAAAACAACAGAGTAGCCTACACCGTCTGCAGACTTAAGACCCATTGGTGAAGACGGAAATAGAGTGGAAGTGTGAAGTAAAGTGTTCAAGGAAAAGGTGATTTAGAACTGTAGGAGGGGTAAAAGTTTTAGTCATGTGGGTCAAGGCTTACAGAATTTAGGAACGGGGACCCCTCCATAGGGGCAAAGACGGAATGACACGAGGGGAAATATTGGTAACACAAACTGAAAGAGCATTTTGTAAGAGAGACAACCGTACAGAAAGAGATAGGTGGTGAAGGGGAACAGGAACCACAGGATGGGTAAAGGTCAAGGCATGACATAAGCAAGAGTGAGGGTGCTGTAAGGACCGTGCAAGGTGGAGAAGACAGTAGTGATCATGGCGATCCTGTAGAAACAGGACGCCAGTTTCAACATACAGGCTTAGGGTAGGTGTCGAAGGAAAGGTACCAGAGCTGAGCCATAACCCAGTATGATGCAGTGTGTCCAGATGGTGAAGGGTAGAAGGAGAAGCAGACGAGTAAACAGGGCCATAATCAAGTTTAGACAGAACGAGAGAGGAATGTAAAGAGAGGAGCAGTGTCCATTAGCTCCCCAAGAAGTATGGGACATGACCTAAAGTTAGTTAAGGGCCTTAGAGCATTCAACTCGGACGTAAAAAATATGGGGTAACAAAGACAAACGAGTGTCAAAGATTAGCCCTAAAAGCTTTAGCAGATTCTTTGTACAAAAGGGGATGACCCCTGTTACCTAACAGTAAATAGGTATCTGGGAGTTAGCTGTTACAGGCTGCTTCCTAGGGGGGTGCGTGTGTGGGAGAAAAAAAATTTAGTAGTTAACCACTGAACTGCTCTGTCTCCAAATAACACCCTGGTGCACAAGAAATAAATTCTTTCCAAAAAATTTTTTTCTCTTCTTATATTGTTAAAATGCAGAGTCTGATCACGGGGAAACTAAACAAAAAATATTGTATGTGACTTACTTTAGCTGCGATGGAGCTGGGAAGTTGAGCAAATTATGGGCGCTGAGTGTTGGAGCGATGGGGGTCTGTCGGCCCCGCTACCCCGTGCGACGGCAGTTGCTGCGAATAAAATGTTGCGCAATTATTTTGAAGTTTCTCATTCATTTCTTCCTTTTTTTTGCTGTAATATTATTTAAAAGTGTGTAATTTGTGGAATTTATATAATTCAAAGTATAGAACATCGCTATGCTCAAAATTATGGGCCTCATATATGCGACATATTCTACAATCAAACAGTGCTTTTGCTGTTATTACACTATATACACATATTGTATATACCCATCTACGTATGTATTCACCATAACGATCCACTATGTTGGTATGGTGAGCCCAAAAAACATGAGTGAGCTGCCACACCCTGCCAGTCCTCCCTCCCTACTCCAACACATTACTCGCCAACATTCCTCCTCCCAAAATACTGTTATTGTGTTTATTACACTATTTACACACGTTATGTATAAGTATGTACATGTTTTATTCATGTACATACGTACATACTTGCCATCTCCTCACCTCTCTCTCTTGCCTACTTAATGCTCTTGCTTCCCTCATCTCATCACAATCGACTTTATAATGGTCCAGGACGGATCGAAATGTCGTCGTCTATTCAATTTCCAGTGTGTGGTTTGGTCAACAATGAAATCTTCATGCAAGATCTTATAAAGAAAACCCCTAGAACGAGTTTTGCAGATACGAAAGAGTTTAAGGTGAGTAGGGGATGGTTTGAGAAATTTTGAAAAAAGACGTGGTATTCATAGTGTTGTGAGGCATGGTGAGGGTGCCAGCTCAGACAAAGTAGGGGCTGAAAGATTTGTTCGTGATTTTAAAGATTTTGTAGATACTGTATTGATGGATATATTCCACAACAAGTGTTTAATTGTGAGAAGACATGGCTATTCTGGAAAAAATTGCCGAAGAGGACATACATTACCCAAGAGGAGACGTCACTGCCCGGACACAAGCTAACTTGGGCTAACTTGTGTCAGGATAGGCTAACTCTTGTGCTGTGTGGCGATTTGAAAATTAAACCCTTGCTCGTGTATCATTCCGAAAATCCAAGAGTTTTAAAAAATATATAACGTGCAGAAAAACTGTGATGTAGAGTGGTTTGCCCTGCCATCAAAAAATATCTGCAAGAGAAAAGTTTGACACTAAAGGGCCTGCTTCTCGACAATGCTCCTGCTCATCCTCCAGACTTGGAGGATGCATTGTTGGGGCCACTTTTTTTTTTTTAGGGATATTCCTGCATGGGCCCTAAGTTTCTGGCTAATGAACCAATGACATGAAGGAGGAGTTTTCAACCTACCTTGTGTTAGGTGTGCAGGGGTCAATAGGCTGAACATAATGTCAGGAGCAAAGGGGGGCATTTGCCTCTTCAAACACAATTGTGACCATCTTCATCTCTTCGAACTATCCTAAATGCTCTCTTCACCTGTCTGACCAAATTGGGTGTCCAGACCACCTTTGAATCTGAAATTGTAAAATTAATAGTGATTTCAGAATATTCAGTCCATTTATACTAACAAAATTATATACAGTATACTGTAATTGAAATTTTACAGAATGATAAAGGCAATTTAGTAACTTTGTTGAAAATGCACATGGGGGAAATACATGAAAATAGGTTAATATGGTTTGTAAGGTTGATGGGAAATGTTTATTACTTTTATGATTTAAAAGATGTATAGCCCTGATACTCCATCCTGAGTGCATTCCACCAGCCAGCACTCAGGTCCTCCTCTTTGGTGGGTCTACTGGAGGATTCCTCCCCGCGTCCATGGACTCGTCATCATTCTCGACTCCTCAACACTGCCATCACTCGTCTCCGGATTGGGCACACTTGCCTGGCCGCACATCTCCATCGTCTACGGCTGGTAGATTCCCCATATTGCCAGTGGTGTCCGACCCAGGAGGATACAGTGGAGCACCTTCTACTTCACTGCCCTCGATTTCATAGCGCTCGCGTCAGACTACAGAGTTCCGTTCGTAGGCTGAATATTCCCCGCCTCACAGTTCCCGTTCTCCTTGACGGGGCAGGTGCGAGAGACGAAGACGTCCATCATGACATCCTTCGCCATACCTTCCGCTTCATTCGTCATGTCCGCGGCCTGAAGAGACTGTAAAATTTGTCGCCTGAGGAGATTGTAGGGTCTATGGCCTGAAGAGACTATAGGGACCCCATCCCTCCGCTATTTCCCGGTATCGGGCAGCCGGGGCGCATCCGATCCCACGATCGTCGTCGCCCCTAAATCAACACAACAACAACATTTCACATTTTCAAACTTGATTCATCTTTTTCCCCCTCGTTCCAGGGGTTTTCTTTAAAAGGTCTTCATGCAAATGCCTTGGTTTCTCACAAATGATGGCCTCTGAAATGCTATCACCTGCTAACTCTTTGTTGTGTATCCAAATTAATAAAAACTTTTTAACATCCTCAAGTGTTTGTGTTCTTTGTTTCGGGATTGTTGATATGCCTTTTGCCACTTTAATGCTCATAATGTCCTTTTTCTTAGCAAGTATAGTGCATATTGTTGACATAGATTTGTTGTACTGCCTAGCTAGTTCAACAACCTGTGCACCATTTTGATGTTTATGAATGCTCTCTTGTTTTTCCTCTATGGTCATTCTCACATGTGTTTTCTTGGCTTGAACCTTACCACTGGCTTTCTTGGGACTCATGGCAAGATATATCATAACAAATTTTATGTTCAAATAGCCAAAAATCCCAAAACAAATGTAATGCTTTACAAAGAATTCAGGCACGATACTTACTAGGCAGGAGACACTGGTAAACTGAGGCGCGATCACCATGCCACCACGCGCTAGGTCAGCCCATACGTATATCAACAAACTCCTTTCCCGAGGCAAAGTTTGTAACCCGATTCAAATTTTTCGAAGAAATTAGGCTCGTAACCCGAAAAGTTCATAAATATTCATTCGTAAGCCGAGGTGTCACTATATATAACTAAAAAATTAAACTCAGGATTACTTTCAACCCCCACCCCTTTTGCTCTACTCCATCGCCACCTACCTTCACCCCCCTCTATGATGTACTCTTCCATAGACACCTATCTTTGCCCCCCTCCTCCCCTCTACTCCTCCATCATCACCTACCTTCACCCCCCTCTATGATGTACTCTTCCATAGACACCTATCTTTGCCCCCCTCCTCCCCTCTACTCCTCCATAGACACCTACGTTCACTGCATATAATTCTCCCCTCTACTCCTCCATCGTCACCTACTTTCACCCCCCCCTCCGCTCAACTCCTCCAGGGTCGCAGACAATTTCACGAGCGTGAGAACTACGAGTTCTCTAACCACTCTCACACTCCTACTCTCTCACCAGTGAGGAGGAGGGAAGGAGGGAGGAAATGAAGGAAGAAAGGTGGGGGAGAGAGAATAGGCAGGGGGGAGGAGGGCCTAGATACATTTCTTCCATATAGATAGGTAGACTGAGGGAGAGCTGCTTGCCAAGAGCCCTATCAGACAGGCTTCCTATTCCTCAACCCTCCCTAATATGCCACATCCTGGTCAGGACAACTTGCTCGATTGTTATTCTTGGTGTGACTCGAGAACTGACCTCGAGGCGGGGCATGGGCATGGATTATCTCCCTGGGGCACGCACCTCCCTGCCCCAGCTCTCTCTCTCTCTCACATAATCTATCAAGGGTCTAACATGAGGTCATTGTGCCTACCAGAAGTGTATATGTCCAAGGGTGGCCACCTGTCTGGACCATTCAAATGTATAAACACGTAATTAGTCTATTAAAATTATATATAATGCTACAATTATAAATTAATTTGTTCATGGTCATTCGTTTATCAGTATTTTAATATGAAGTATATATACGCATGTATGTATACGTTGACGTACACATATATGATTATGTGTATGGAATGATTATGATTATGTGTAATCATATATGATTATATCTAATGGAATGCATTAGTAAGTGATGTGGTGGAGGCTGACTCCATACACAGGTTCAAGTGTAGATATGATAGAGCCCAATAGGCTCAGAAACCTGTACACCTGTTGATTGACGGTTGAGAGGTGGAACTAAAGAGGCAGAGCTCAACCCCAGCAAGCACAATTAGGCGAGTATATGAACGAATGCACATGTACACTTTCAAATGAATTAAGATACCTTGAGATAGACAATGACTTAGTTTAAATAGTTTAAACACATTATGGTACTGATTTTGACATGCTGATGTCTGGAAGGGAAAGGGGGTTGTGGGGGGTTATTGTCTGAGGTGGAGGACCAGAGGAGGGGGTCAGTGGAAGGATGGTGGCTGGAGGGATGCCATTGTTCTAATGGTTATGAAAACAATTATTGATGGCAGGAATTCAGTGGGTGTGTACTTCACCCGCACCATCACCATACTGTGCCCTGCTACAACCCCCCCCCCCCCACTCCACCCATGCTGTGCGGGGCATATTACACATTATGGGATAACCGACTGTCTGTCCATTCCTGTCTGCTCGTTATGCTGCCCTTCCTTTTGAAAATTGTCTGCTTTATCGACTTGCTTCAAGACCACACGTTAGCCTCTTATCACGCCCTCTTACCACTCTCAGGGAGCCGGCTCTTCTATACAATAGTTACCACTCAGTCCCCAAGGTGAAAGAGTGTCCGGGCATATGACTTGTTACGTGTACTTATTTGCGATTCGTTTGGGCTGTCACGTGTGGTGATTAGTGTTAGGTAAGGCTAGGCCAGGTCAGGTCAGACTAGGCCAGGTCAGGTCTGGTCAGGTCTGGCTAGGCCAGGTCAGGCCAGGCCAGGCTAGGCAGGGTGAGAGAAGTAAAGCAGCAGGTACTTACGTTTTCGAGAAAGTAGCGGCGGTAGTATATTGTTGATTTAGATTCGACGACATCCTGAAGCTAGTAGGTGGCGGCCTCATCGCTCTCGAACTTCTTGTTGTTGTAGGGGATACGAGGCACACCCAATATCCCCCTTACATTGATCACATCGCACACTAATATTTTTACTATTTCGGACACCAGATTTGTCTGTTTCGTATATGTATAATTGTTCAATATTAAAACCACAATAGAATGCTCTTAACAGTTACAATTTTCAACTTAACAGCCATATAGTTGGCAAGAACGCCGCCCGCAAGTGCAAATGTCTCAGATGGGGTGAGATGTTTAATGGGGTGAGAATAGCTTGAGCTACCTCATCCCTTTGTGTGTATTTTACCTCAATAAACTTATTTCAATTTCAATTTCAATTTCAATGTCTCAGACCCTGTTGGAATATAACCAGTCTGTCAATCGGGTCAACCCAAGTGTTGCGTTTCCATGCGTTTCCAAAAGGGTCGCCCATGTTGGAATCGGTGAACGCCCTAGTAATATTGTTGAAAACATCTTAATAACTTATTAAACCAAAGGTCTTTTTATGTCAGAAGAACGGCAGAAACTAGATCTATATATGAAAACTCTTTCAGGACAAAATTTACAGTAAAACTAAAGATATTTGTAGTTGTATAAAAGTTGCATTTTTCATCGGTCGTAGAGCCGGAAATCCGCAATATTCATCTCAGAACAATGCTTATTTCACGCAGAATCGTTAATAAACGTAAGATTTTTATACGTCTCGAGAAAGATAGAAACATAAATTTACTTTAATCTAGTTTTACTTTAAATTTTGTCCTGAAAGAGTTTTCATATATAGATCTAGTTTCTAGATCTAAAGTTGCCTCTTTAAGTGGGCAAGATTCTGGTATGTATGTGCTTGTGTTAGGCAGGAATATTTACAGGTACAGTACTGCCTTGTAGATCTGGTTTAGCTCTGGAATGTCGGTGCTTAGCTATGGGAAACCACTAAATTCACCCTCAGAAAAAGGCATGTAATTATATTTAATGGTTAATTTTCTTTATACAATAGAGCACATGAGCAGCAAGAGTTATTACAGCTGTTTAAAGCCTTACCATGTGTTTTTTTTGTTTAAAGTATGAGCTTCCAATCATTTTACATCACTGCAAAGAACATGGGTAGACAGTGATGTAAAAATTCCCATTCATCCTTCCCTGTCCAGAATTTAAACCCAGTCATCTTACGAAAATTTCTTATAAGTATCTGTACCTGTTAAAATTTAATTCTTTGAGGCTAATTTTAGTACTGTATATGCTTTATATTTTAACCATAAATGCTGTACTTTTAAACATAAAACAAGCATGCAGTATCTATGTACGTACCAATGCTTTTGGTTTAATGACACAATTATTATTTAAGTATATTTATTAAAAGTTTCCTTAAAATACTAAGTACTTGCTCCAGTAGACAACAACTATTTACAAGATACCAAAAATACAAACGACCTAGCTTTATGAAAAATCCTCCATAGCACACATTATAGTTCATTTTGATTTGTAGGTTTCTTTCATTGTAATTCTTTCATGAGGAATAATTTTTGTAATCACCTTTCGAGATTCAATGAGGCGAGAGATTCCAATATTTTCAGTAATACCAGGTAAGGAATTTAATGACTTAGGTGGAAGGGTCAAACTAATCTGGTAAACCTGGTGGTATTCGAGAGTCATGCTCCGAAATAACAAAGTGTGTAAGGACTAGTGATTTGGCTTGCCGGGGTGGACTGATATGGGCGCACACAGGCGTCTGGGGCGCATGGGCATCTTGCGGTGGTGTTGTGCAAAGAACACTTGATTATCCCAACGTCTGCATTCCATTACAATCATGAAACAGTCTCCGATGCTTTATAATACAATTATATAATGGAATTTTAATGCATGATATTGTATATTTATTACAATTAAACAAGGAAGAAATTTGTATGAATGATATTTGGATAAACAAGGTTTCAGTGCACCATGAAAAAAAAAGAGGTGAGTTCTGCCCATGTGCCCCCGACGGCACAAGGCCACGCCCACTAGCCTCTGTCAATGTCAGCACCCTGGACGGTCTTTGCTGCGTTCTGCACGGGGGATCCCTGAGACCACTCGCCCTCTCGCCCACAAACCATCTTTTATTATGACAAGTACATAAAATTTAAATAAATATAATCTTTATAAAATCTCTGACATAAAGAGCAAAAATAAATTATTTCTGATATTTAGATTGATGGTGCAGGCGAGTAGGAAGGGGCCCCCGCACGCCATCTCGCGGCTGACCCATGCACCACTCTCATGAGGCCACCTCGGCTCTTTGGAATAATCCAGCAGCCTCAGAATTGCTCATTATTAAAATAATATCACAAGAGTATATCTTGTTTACCAAAAGGGCAATAATCAGCTTAGACATCAATGGAATGTTACCAATAACAGCCTTCATGAAAGTGGTGTGAAACAGAAAAAAAATATATCAGGAAATGTAATGCAAATAAATTAAAATCTCTTCTATAGAAAACATAGAACACTAAATTCAATAGTACCATCTCTTTGTCTCTTCCAAAATAATCTTGTGCACAGCGCAAGATGGAAGAGAGGCAAAACAACGACACAGTGTGAGCTACTAAAGAAAGTGGAAAGACACAGTTTATTGGTTTGAGAAGTAGTTTACCATAGACATCAAATCTGGTACGTTATGTAAGCCATAGGCAGTCGGAATGACCCCATCACTGCACACCATTTTTTGAATCTTTTACATAAGACTTAAGGCTTCTCGTGTACAATATATCACAAAAAGATGTCTCAGGTCGGGGGACCTCTGTTCAAGGCTATACTTGCACAACATTACAGATATTGGTCACAGTCTATTGTATATACTACTGAAAAAAAGTCCAGCATAAAAGCTTGCATTTCACTCTTATCTCACTTGTTTTTCCACCCAATGGTACCCAAGACAGTACAGTACAATTGATAGTTTAGTACCATGGAGCTTGTGCAACTTATCATCACAGAAGATATTACAGTTTTTGTAGCTCGTCATGTCTGACGCTATGGAATCATAGAGTTGTAAATAAGAAAAGAAAACTATTTTCAGAGAACATGACATAACAATTCTTCATATAAACAATTCTGATGTACAAATAAAATTTAGTCAACAATATTTGGAAAGGTACTGTATATATATATAAAATATAACATTATAATATAATGCAAGAGGTACAGTATATAAATTAAATAAAAAAGATGCATATAAATTGAGAAATTAAAGAAATATGAAATTGAATGTAAAATAACTCTATGGTACCACAATGCCACACTTAGTTGCTGGCTGACAGGTACAGTGTAACAGGTTGGTGGGGTGATGGTGTCATGCTTGGGCCTGTGCTGCAGGGTTGATGTGTGTGTGTGTGTGTGTGTGTGTGTGTGTGTGTGTGTGTGTATATATATAAAATGTATGTGTGTATAAATGTCATACCTAATGTCCAGAACTGCACTACAAAGTTTAGAAGGCAAGGCAATTTTTTCTAACCGCCAGATAATTTTTCTTTCGTTAAAATCTTATTAATTTTCTTTTAATTATATTAAAAACATTAAATTACTAATTTATTTAAGCCTATTTTTCTATGTCAGGGAAAGCACTGGAATATTATGTATATTAATGTAAGATCAGTGTTACCTTAATTTTTAGCTAAAAAAATAAAAACTTGTATCTAATTGATGTACTATACAGTACATCAATTAGATGAAAATGTTTATCAATAAACAAAATGAATTTTCCTAAAATAATGACAATTTAAAAAATTTTACTTGTTAGGCAACTCTGGTTATTAGGTATAAAATCCATGGTGTGTATGTGATCGATAAACTTTAAGAGTGATTTTGTTGTATAAACACCAAGAGTTACAAAAGTGAAACACGCAATCTGAATTCATGCCTGGTATTCGAAATTTGTTAATTAAAGGGTGATTGTTGTTGTAGTGTGTGTGGCACTTCTCACAATTCCTGGCCACACCACAGATCTGCTTCATTACCTCAGCTAACCCAGTGTTCTTAAATAGGTTCTTACTGTTGGGGATATAAAGCCTGTTAGGGTTGTCTATGTTCCCCTAGGCCATCTATAACAGCTGACTAACTTCTAGGTGTCTGTTTACTGTTTAGGTGAACAGAGGCATAAGGCATAAAGACATACCCAAACATCTTGTCCTGTATGTAATTGAACCTGGGACTATTTGGTTGCAAGTCAAGTAACCTGACTGCTGGGATACATTTGATCATTTTGACTTGCCTCAAAGAACCAGTGTTAGACAAATGCAAAGGAATGACTTGAATAAATAACATATTATGCACTTCAGAAGGGATAATGTTATACTATACTCTTTTTAAGAGTCTTACACAAGAGGCATGCATGCATTCATATAATGCCTCAGTTTTGTAACCCATAATGTTTGTATAATACAGTATTATATTTGCTCTTGAACTTTATCACACATTATATATATATTATTATACACACACGCACTGTATGCATACAAACGCATGTATATAAAATAGATTACTACTGTACTATGATTTTCAACCCTATCATGTAAGAGTATTTCAATCTGATTTTCAGAGTGTACTGGTTATCAAAAGTATATGAAAAATAGTGGCTGATGAGAAAGTAGAGGCAAGTAGTGAAACATGTAATAGGTAGCCACAGAACCCCACAGCCTCTCTGGCACTCCTTCAACACCCTCCCGTCGTGATCATGTTGCACAATTCCTCAGCACCGTGGAATTGTCACAGATTCACACAGCCACACAAAGACCAGAGCTCTCTAATACCACTGACTCGATTATCACTGGGGGTTCCTTCATAAACTGCCTTAGGCCAGAATTTATGCACAATCTTTATAAAACTTAAAACTTTAGTGGTATAATGTGACTGTCGAATGACTAGTAGGTGTCCAATACTGTCAGTCAACGGGCAATCGTATGCCATTAAAGCATTTATTAAAATAAAATAAAAATGACCTATTTCAAGTTACAAAAAACTGAGGAGAAATTTTGTTTTATGATGCATCAATTTGCATTAGAGAGTTTTAGTCTGAGGAGGCTTCTGGCACCTCTATTGCTGCTGCTGCTCCACCAATGCTACCACAAGTCAACACACTGCTGCTTCCTCTCACCATAGCCTCCATAATACACTCCTCAATTTAAGAAAAAAAAATATAAAAATAATATTGATAATAAAATAAAAATAATATTGATAAAAATAAAAATAATAATTCTAAATAAAATAAATATTAACTTCAGATAAATTATGGTAAAAAGTCGTCTAGCTCTATCTACAGAGAGAGCCGAGACTAGCCATAAAAGTAAAGGTAACAATATGCACCGGTTGCTATATTAAAAATAAATATGCAAATGTGCACTCAAACAAACCAGATTCAATCACATTCTTTGGACATTCAGGTAGTGAGAGGAGACACCAGAGGTAACAGCAGCAACAGGCGACGCTGGACACATGGCATGGGGGGAGATATGCTAAAAAAATACTGCTTCTGAGAGTATATCCACTGGAAGACAGTGTGTAGCTTCGAGTCCATGCCACAGCCTTTGGAGATCTCCCATCAGGTATACTGGCAGTGGACGCATTCACTCAACAAAAGGTAACTCATGTCATACATAATATATTTTTTCTAATCTACCCAGTAGTCTCACTTGGAAATTCTAATTACATTTGGTATCTAGGAATTATGTAAGTAGTGATATCTATTTAATAGAAAATCTATCCTTGAGTTATTTAAATTTACAGATTCATAGATTTACATATTCCAGATGAGTTTTGTTTGCATGGTGATGAATGAGTACACAAGGTGGGATGAGTAATTGACGTCCACTTGTCACAGCCATGGGGATATCATCACTTCGGAATCATAAACTACATATCCTATCTCACTGTTGCAGTAAATTGAATTGGTCCTTTATGTGCGGTAGTTTTCTTGACAATGTTCCGCATCTTGGCATATTATGAACCCGAAGAGATGATGCATACCTGAGGGAGATGCAGCAACTGACGCTGAAGACGAGGTTGCACTCCAACCTGTGTAAGAAGTTAATTTTTTAACGATTGATTACCTAGAATTTATTTAACGTACTGTACAGTCCTTTGATTTGTCTGAAATATATAAGATAATAAATTTTGTAATAATAATTATAATTTTTATTTAAAAATATGTAAAAGAATATTATACAGTGGCTCATATATGTTGGAGGTCCAATTAAAGCAAAAAGAAATTCTTGAGTCTACATCAGGTTAGGATAGAATAGGTTGGGTTCCTATTTTATAATGGTAGCTTCCATGACTTTGGGGTTTTATTTTACTGAATCCACATAAGTGAAATGTTTGTATAAATGTATCTCATGTGTTCGGAGCTTCTGTAACCACATGAGTTTCGATCAAAGCAAAAGAGATCCTCAGATCTGCATCAGGATAGGAAGGTTAGGTTAGAATAGGCTGGGTTCCTATTTTCTAATGGTAGCTTCTGTGACCTTAGGGCACTATTTTATTTAATCCACATGTGAAATATTTGTTTAAATTTAGCTTCCATGACCTCTGGGGGGAGGGTCCTTTTTTAAATTTAAATGTGTAGACTGTAGCAGGGCCTCAAATGGCTTGTATGTGTCCAGAGAAACTGGATACTCACAGGTTGGGCTTCCACCAAGCACACCTATCTTCTATTTCACCAACCCCCCTTTTGCAGAAATTGCTCAAGAGTGAGCAATTTTGAATCATGAATGTATCTCGGCTTTTGCCATGGCGGCAAATAGATCTAATGTTTCGATCATCTATTATGCACCTTATAACCCATCCTGTGAGCAGTAGTGGAAAAGGTTAGAACCTCAGGCCGGGCTTGGGGAGTAAAACTCCTGAAACCCCTCTCCAGGTAGGCGCATAATGGGCTCAGGAACTGAATCCCAAACTTCAGTTAGCTAAGCAAGTTAGTCTTGCTTATCTATTTAGTTCATTTGTAAACATATGTGTCAAAAGCTATTAAAAGTTTTCGTTTAGTTTATTATGGACCCCTTTTAACCCTCTTGTGGATGAGTAGCAAAAAGGTTTGAGTGTTACATAAGGGATCCCAAGAACCAGACCACATCAATCTCTAAGCTATGTAATTTTTGTCTGTGGTGAGCTAGATACATATAATTTGATTTACGTTTCAAGTAGCCCTCATTTGCACAGTGGGCAGCCAGGATGTTTATAATCGCAGGCATGCCCTACCTACAGTAAGCAACTTGAGATACTTGGCTAAGATTTTTGGTTGTACGTCAACCAGAAATTAAATATTATGCATTTCCTGAACATTTGTGATAAAAGTATTTCTAAATTTTTATTTGCATTGGTCAGATTTACTTCAGCAAGTGACAAACTCTCTAAGGTACTGTACTTGTAGCCAAGTCTAAGGCTTAGAATAGTAAAGTCTAGAAGTACGCTGGCTAGTGAGAAAATGGTTTTTGTTTAGTGAATGTTAATTATCAAACACTTTTCGAGGAATTCATATTGTTTGTTGATCGAGGTTCACCTGCATCACAGTTAAATATATGCCACTAACAGGCCCTAACTTCAATTCTGAAGGTCGGATATCTGGATAAAATCTTCAGGGTGTCAAAACTAGTTTTTCTCTGCATTTGGCCAAACCTGAATGTCGTAAAGACTTATTTATATTTGCCATTCAACCATAGTCAAGTTTCACATAAAATGGGTGAAGAGAGGTTAGCCAGCTCTCCGGATCCTGTTGAAAGACTTGACTGCTATTCAGTGGCAACTGTTTGATGTTAGTTTATAGAGCATTATGTGGCTATAATTGTTGTCAATTATCACTTGTCAAGGTGGTTGATCTGTTCTTTGGTGTCATAGTGAGCAGTATCCTTTCAATGTGGTAACTGAGCTCTACTCTCAGACCCAATACTACTTGCTAAAAATAGCAAAACAATTAAAATCTCAACTTAATCTAAATGTGCTAAATCTCTCTCAGGTCTGATCTCAGTCTGTATAAATTGAAGTTAACTGGATTGTGCAATCCAGCTAAGAGTATTATTAAACTAAATACTACACCAGAGGGAGAACATACCTTAACTAATGGTCCCCTCTTAGTAGCTCGAAGAGGAAATTGAAACTTGGCACATCTCCCTCCTTCTTCTTCATAGAGAGCATTTCCTTACTCGCCTGTGGCAGGAAAAATTCTGCATGAAAAATGTGCACATAAAGAAACCAAGCATTCATTAAATCATGCATGTGATACATTAGGAGGTGAAGCAGTCCCAGAATTATCAGTGTGATAGCAATTAACGTGGGTGGCATCACAGAAATATGAATCTATGAAGACTTAATCACTTGAATTTGAATACATTATTAAATAAAAACTGACAGGTGCAGTCACAATTTTGCTAATTTGTTTGTATATTAACAACTGATGTAAAGTTGTTCCTAATATTATCTCCTTAAGAGAGCTTCATAAATCCATGCCCACCACAATGATAAATGTCAGTTTTCCGAGTCAAAATGTCCTGCACCATACACTTATCCCAATTATTCTACCTCACTTGCAGTCTTAACGTTCTTCATTATCCTTTTAGCATTTACTCATTTAAAATATTTGTAATAAATCAAGACTACTATCTTAAATATTGTAGCCAGATCTGATTTTTTAGACTAATCTATCAAAATTCAAATTTCAAACTACAGTATTTAATGTTCGTTAATTACTTGAATCTTAACCTTTCTAATACAGTTCTTGAGTCTTTAATAAACATCAAAATGTTCTTAAGTTGGCTTCTTGATAGATTTGTTTTTATGGAGTTTTTTTTTTTTTTGTGTGTGTGTGTGTGTGTGTGTGTGTGTGTGTGTGTGTGTGTGTGTGTGTGTGTGTGTGTGTGTGTGTGTGTGTGTATGTGTGTATTATTTATATTTATATATATATATATATATATATATATATATATATATATATATATATATATATATATATATATATATATTTATTTATTTTACAGGAACTTCCAAGCCCAAAGATTACTGGGAGGATGGGACATCACAAGCATAGCTCTCAACCTGTAACTACACTAAAGTAATTACAGGTAAATCACTACTGCTGCATCCACCCCACACCACACAAGGCCACACTATGCCATAGAAAAGGAAGCTAAACACACGTGTTCTTACCTGACACGTGCGCTGAAGTTCGGGGATGCGGAGGAGAAGTTCTCCGAACTTCGGAGGCAAGTGTGGATAGTGCGTGAGTGTATACTCTTGCAGCGCTTGGACCACCTTCTTTTGGGAGTCCCGAACCTTCTCCCCCTCTTGTAGCCCTGAGACATCTGTAAATGTGTAACTGTCAGACAAGTTTCAAGTACTTGCTTGGGTTGCTGCTGTGAAGAAATAATTTAAAAATTATCAACCAATCAATTGCAGTACAGAATATGAAGAATAAATAGTACTGTATAGGGAAATATAAATATTGGGTAAGAAATAGTTTATAATTTGATGATAAAGAACTTAAGCCTTCTTCACTGAGATATTTTGGCAATAAAAACCCCTGCTCATAGAAGTTCATAATTGCGGGCATATGAGATTAAATATTGCTATAAATAGTACATCTTAAGAATGAATTCAGAAGCTAGGTGTTAATATGATCATGCAACTTTGTCAATCAATACCATGACAAAATGCTCAGTGGCAAGACAAATGGCTCGAGAATCCAGGGTGCAACTGGAGGACACCAGGGCCCACTGACACACACAATAGTCCATAGCCAGGGATCAAGGCATACTTCCCGGGGCAAGAACACCAATCAGTCCACCAAATATCACTCAAGATCAACTACATAGAGTACACTAAAAAGCTGCGAACATGTGAACACAAAGCCAAAGAGACAGTAGTTTAAGAAAATATAGAGGCCAAAGTCAAAACTGGAAATCCCAAGAGCCATACATCCAGCTTGCCAGGGGCACCAGAGTTGAAAATAGCTAATAAATCACACAAATTAGGGAAGGCGAAAATCCAACCACTGGAACCGAGCAGAACCACTGCATTTGAGAAAGTGTAGATGTTAGCAACTAGACTAGTACCAGAATTGAGAAGGCTCATCTTTGAAGGCAGGTCAAGAGAACTCAACCCTGCAACTTCAGAAAAGAAGACAATGGATATGTTCACTATACAACATACTGGAGGAAATAGATAATGTGAACAAGGACAGCCTATTTAAATTAGGAACTAACACAAGATAATATTGTGGAAACTGGATATGTAATACAGGTAGTCATAGAGATATAAGGAAGTTCTTGTATACTTTACAAATGGTTAACTACTAGAATGTACTGAAAAAAGCAGCTGCCAGTTACTTCCGTCCACAACTTCAAGAAAATCTAGGACATAGAACTTGAATGTTAAGAGATACAATAATTATTGTAGATATACAAAGTTAGGAGGTGGAGTATAAAGAGCTCAATCTCATTCCTCTGTAATTACTGATAGTTTTACCATACTTAAAACATTCATCTTCCAAGAGAACATCCCAATTTTACTATAAGATTTTTAACATAACTTTATACAATTCAATTCTACATGATCTCTCCAGAAATGTATACCCCATGTAAAATTGAATCCTACTTTACTCTTGGACCAATCACCTGGCAATATGGTTTTCCATAGTTGGAGAGAGGAAGCCTGTTGGGCTTATTGAGGTCATCCTAGACCAACTACTGACCTTCCCCAGGATGCAGCCTACAACAATTGACTAACTCCCTGATGTGTGTTTATTGCTATGTGAACAGAAGCATCAATAGATAGAAGTGTTTGGGCAACTTTTCTTGTCACACAGCAGAAATTGAATAGTTTAGGACTAAATACAAATATAACAGTAATTTAACTGGTACATATATTTTTAGAAAATATACACAAGTTATCTTTTTTAAAGAAAATATTATTAGTGTCTTACCAGAAGACAGGAGAACAATGACCTTCATGGCCATGTATTCATACTTGTCGACCTGAAGGCGGCTTAGCTGATAGGTTAAATTGAGCATACGCTCGATACATGGTCCTATACCCATGACCTCTGCTTGTTGTAAGGTCATGGTGCGACCTGAGCTGACTCTGATTTCACCTGGGGAATCCATAGAACGGAAGCAACAAGAGAGGAGTAGCAGCTCACACCAGGAGTTGATCAGCAAGCATATTTGGTCATCAATCTGTAAACATTAATAATATTATGAGAAAGGAGTTGCATTTATTATAATGAAGTACAGTGTAATTTACATGAGCTAATTAGTCTCGTATCTGTTCAGCACACTGGGGATTCCGGTTTTCTGATGGCTTCATCAGTTTTTCCTATTGATTATTTACATTTTTCTAACCCTCAATAATGGAGCACATCATTGTGCATATATAGACAAAAAATAATATGTAAGCAATGCATTTGAAATATACTGGAAGTGTAAAATAGTGAAAAATATTTAATGGGAAAAATATGATATATATTGTATATCTTATTATTATATATTACATATAATAGATTTATATAATATATTATATATATATATTATATATATATATATAATTAATAATATGCGCTAGGCTATTGTGTAGTTTTCTTTATACAGTACCTAATTAACTTACCGTAATGTGCCTGAAAAGTGGAAGAGATTTACACCACTTGACAATCTTGTAGAGTCGATGGTCTGCAATGTGGCACAAGTTGTTCAGGAAGTCTGGCGAATTGTTTTCCATAGCCTGGCGAGCTGCCTGCTCAGACTGTCGTAACTCTGCCATCTCACTCTCACTACAGTGCCATAAGTGCTCAACATCATGGATTTGCTGGGATGCCAAATATATTTGTAAGTAATTTTAAGCATTTCCCAAGTTTTTATGAGTTTGTACTAAGGCAATAATATAATATACTAAAATTAATTTGAAAATAATGAACTTTTCCTTTTTTAAATACATCATTTAACCCTTTGGCTGCAACATTTGACATCACTAAAATTAAAATAAAATTCTCTGATATTCATGAATAACAATCAGTATTGAATGTAATAAAATGCCCTTTTTCTGCAAGGGCCCAGCATTGCAAACACTTGGTATAGTACAGTTCAGAGTTAGGCCATATTTTCTAGCATTTCTGCACAATCTTAAACACATTTTTTTGAAGAATTTTAATGGTAGGTATGGAAATAGTTGTTTTATCTTTATTAGGAACATAATAAGGTAATACTATACGTAATAGTAATATCTGTAATAAGATGGAACAAAGAATAATTTTCCAGTTACAAAATGACGTCTCTCATGACCCCACACATAAAACTACTCCCAGGAACTATGTGTCAAACATGTAGCCAAAGAGTTAAACATACTAGAACAGAGAATACTACATCAAACAACCAGCTAAATAGGCACAAGTTACCTACATTACAACAAAGTTAAATGATTCACCACTAAAACATTAGGTGAGTTACACAAACTGTTCTGTACCATCATTAAATGATTCTATTATGACCATGCACAACTGTTGTCTGCAAAATATTTGACTTACACAAGTACTGTATCTAATTATTAAGTAGTATTAGCAATGGTGACAAAACTCATTGGTGTAACAAATATTACATTTTTATAAGTTTTAATGCAAAAGATGGTACAGTACTGTAGTCTGTGAATGGATATATCATTCAAATTCCTTCCTCATCATCACTGATACTTACCTGCAAGAGTAAAGGTATTGGTCTCTTCTGATTAGATGGTGAGTGTTTAAGTTCATCACTGTCAGAAGGTTCAGCTTTTACTGAAGTGGCATCAGGAAGCCTCTGTGGATCAAAATGATGTGCAGAGGTGGTAGGTGTCACTAACGTAGGTGGAAGAGGATAAGGCGCACACTGATATGTACTTCTCCCGCCACGTGTACGGTCTTCACGGATGGCTGAGGAAAATATGTGCATCCAAATGAATAAATAGCTGAAATTTAACTCATATTATTACATTACTAATGAGTAGACAGTACTCCTTGTAGGTCCCTGACCAGATATATGAAATTTCAACAGAGATGGGTGAGGCACAAAGGAGAAGCCTTCTTATAGCAGTGTACTTTACAGGCTGATGATCATCATAATAATGACCGTTACTATGTTGATATCAGTATGTAATTGCAGCTCTAAAATTCAGTTTCTTACCTTCTAGTTTCATACCCATACACAGGCACTTGTCAAATCTACAGGCTGGACACTTTTTTCGAGTGCTGGTTGTGACTGGACAAGAAGCACCCCGCATGCAGACGTAATTTTTCTTGTTCTGCACCGTCCTCTTGAAGAACCCTTTACATGATTCACATGAGAAGATGCCATAATGGAAGCCTGAGATTTTGTCTCCGCAGATGGGACACGGGCTGCAAGTGCCATAGAAGGTATGTAGAGTACAGTTTCTCATTACTATGTTTAACACATTAACCATGAAACTAAGAGGAACACAGAAAGATGAACCATTTATACAGCTTACAATAATTTACTTCATGTATAGCAAAGGTCTCCTTACCATAAAAAATTTAATTACAGTAAATCTAAAAATCTGAAATTATTTTAAGAAATACATTTGGGACAGTGATATGATAAGGGTAAGGAGGTGCGGAGGTGAGCGAACCTGTTGATAAGTTGTTGCCTGGTGATGCCAGACTGTGCTGCTATCACAGAGTGTTGTGCTAGATCTGTTGTTAGCCGGTCATCATCTTTAGGGTCCTTGGAGGAGTCTGGGTGACCTATGAGACTGTGGCTGTCTCGAAGGTCAAGGGGTGCACCATAAAGTACCCCAGGAGCTGCCCCTGGATATTGTGGCACACGACCCAGGTTGGGCGACTGATGAGTTGGCATTGGGAAGTTGATATGCCGTTGTTGGATAGGAGACTAAAAAAAAAATAAAAGTGATATAAATGCGTTATCAAATTATGCAAAATAAAAAACATGTTAATCATATATTGTACAGAATATTGTATTTATTCCTTTTTCAATTTTTTATTAAGGCTCATATGGGGGTCTCGGTAATACAGTTGGATTAATTCTCGACTCGCACTCAGCAATCCCTGTTCGAATGCCAGGCAAAACAGAAATTGTTAGGCATGTTTCCTGTCACTAACAGCCTCTTTTCACCTAGCAGTAAATAGGTACCTGAGAGTTCGTCATCTGTTATGGGTCACATCCTGGGAAAGGTTATGCAAGGCTGCCTGTCCTCAACACAATGAATTATTACTATTATATCCACAGTGCCTAAAATAGATATATTGCCTGCCAAATTATGAACTTCTGTGGCTTCATTTACAATTTCTGCAAATAATCTGAAAATTGGATTACTGTAATAAATGATGATGAAATATGCTATAGCAACGGGAAAGAAACAGTTGACCTTGATGCCCTATACATTAAGAATACACTCAAAAAGCTACACTAGACAAATATTGTTAATAGTAAGACAGTACAATACTGTATTTTTAACACATTGCTTTTCCTTCAACACCAATAAATGAATTCTCTAATTACATTAAGAATGAAAAGGCCCACAATCTACAAGCAGGTGTGGGGTCCTGGCTCATAACAACAAACTCAGTGATGCTAAAGTATATTAAAGGAATACAAATATAGTTGCCAAGTATTTATGGGGGTATAAACCTGACTTGCATTGAGAAAATGGTAGACTTTAGATCATGATAGTGAAAATTTAAGTGTCAGGATGAAGACTGAGACAGTTAACAAAATTCCAAGAAATATTTCTTATAGCTACTTTTATGTGTAACTCACTTCTAATCTGCTTTGGAGATAGTTCAACACAGAATTAAGAGCTAAGTCCCAGAGCTAAGTCGACTCTCTTACCACAAACGGTTGTGGGTCACAGGGCTAACAATACTGCAAACCAGACATGGCAGGGTTGATCCAAACCACTTCTTTAAAAGGTCAAATGTAACACAATGAACAACAGCTTCAACTCAACAAGCCACAATGTATGACAGAAAACAGATGATTTTTCTCCCATAGGGCTATAAACACATGAACCGCCTTACTGCTGAAGCAGTAAATGCCAAAACACTGATGAATTTTAAAATCCAGCTTGATAAAATTGTCAGGACAAGCCACCGGCCTCCTGTCCTTGTTGAGGCCACTGAAGATATAATGGTCCTCAGACAAACTCTGGTAATGCACTGTATATTTGTTGGTTGGTGCTTATGCATAGGTGGTCAAAAGAGAACTTGATAAACACCCCCAATGGATACTTGATCAACCAGGCTGTGATTCATACATCAGATTGTGAGCAGCTGTGTCTTAACAACCTGGTTGACCCAGCCCATCATAAACAAAGGCCAAAGTCCATTCCATACACCTACTAAACCCCGTTTATGAATGCAAAACAGTTTACACATGACTCACAACTGATGACGTTCAAACACTTATTGAACAAGTGCTTCACTGACGACTTTTGTTCAAACCACAACACTTCACCCATGTATTATAAATACAAATAATCAGCAACAGAACCTATACACCTAACCTAACCAAACCATTGCTTAATTAAATATGCACAATATGCTAATATAGAGCAAAATTTATATTTGAGAACATTCCCATTTTGAATGAACAGCATGTTAAGATTGATGAATGTGTCTTTGGGGTCAATCACTGGCTGGAATGGACATGGTCTAAGACAGCACGTCCTCGCTTTTAAGGATCCAAGCTCGTTAATCCAGCAGCCAAACCCTCTGTTCATGAATGAAAAGCAGTATACACAAACAACCCGTCCTCGACTCAAGTCCGTTACATCCAGCGGTCGACCCCATATCTTGAGATGATTTCGGGGCTTTAGTGTCTCCGCGGCCCGGTCCTCGACCAGGCCTCCACCCCCAGGAAGCAGCCCGTGACAGCTGACTAACACCCAGGTACCTATTTTACTGCTAGGTAACAGGGGCATAGGGTGAAAGAAACTCTGCCCATTGTTTCTCGCCGGCGCCTGGGATCGAACCCAGGACCACAGGATCACAAGTCCAGCGTGCTGTCCGCTCGGCCGACCGGCTCCCTTAGGCGCATTCATAAATTTTTACATGCTGTTTATTCATAACAGGAATTTTCTCAAATAAAAATTATTATAATAGCATATTGTGCATATATAGGCATATGTTAGGTGTTTAGATTCTATTGGCAATTGGTTGTATTTGTTGTACATTAGTGAAGAACCCGTCCTCGACCTGAGTCCATTCCATCCAATGGTCGACCCCACAGGCGCATTCATAAATTTTCACAGGTTGATCATTCAAAACAGGAAATTTTCTCAAATATAAATTAATATAATAATATATTAGCATAGTGTGCATATATAGGGATAAGTTAGGTGTTTAGGTTCTGTTGGGGATTATTTGTACTTGTAGAACGTGGGTGAAGCATTTACAGCGTTGTGGTTTGAAAAAAATTCATTAGTGAAGTACTTGTTCCGGAAGTGTTCAAACTAAATCAGTTGCCAGTCGTGTGTAACCCGTTTTTTCATTCATAAACGGGGTTTGGCGGGTGCATGGAAACACTTTTGGGTCTTTGTTTGGAGGACACGCTGTGGGTGAAGCATTTACAGCATTGTGGTTTGAACAAAATTCGTCAGTGAACCACTTGTTCCGGAAGTGTTCGAACGAAATCAGTTGTGAGTCGTCTGTAAACCGTTTTTCATTCTTAAACAGGAGGTATGGCGGGTGAATGGAATCACTTTTGGGTCTTTGTTTGGAGGATGGGCTGACACAAGATTTACAACTGATGGCTTGCGAACACTTCGGGAACAAGTGCTTCGCTAGCTTTCTCTGTTCGAACCACAATTCTATAAATGATTCACCCACGTACTTCAAATACAAATAATCGCCAATAGAACCTAAACACCTAACCTACGCCTAACTATACGTAGAATTTGTATGTATAATAATATTAATTTATATATGAGAACAAATCAATTTTTAATACACAGTATGTTAAAATTGATGAATGCGCCTGGGGAGGACGGCCGCTGCTATAAACAGCAGAGTGTGAGGCCTGGCTGGGTTGACCAGACCACTGATCAGAGACCGGGCCGCGGGGACGTTGATCCTCTGAACCAACAAAAAAGTAACAAAAAGATAGGTCATGACCTTAATAACCCTCCAGAGGCTGATAATCCTCAAGCTTAACACTTGATCATAACAAAAGTGAACTGTGTTTTGGAAACCCCCTGATCTTGTTAGTTTAGCAACATTGAGACAGTGAGGAGAGTATGGCGTGAATAAATTCAACGCTCACCTGAGAGGGAGAGTAGTGTGTTGGGGATATAGGTGAAGGGGCTGAGGAGTAGCTGTTATAGGAGCCGCCATATTGAGAAGCATCGCTGTTGTTGCGACTCAGTCCTGTTGACGGTGTGTGGCTGTAAAGAACAGAGAATACAACATTAGAATAGTTGTACAAAAGTAAAAATAGGAATTTTTAACATGCGCTCAAACACTAAGTACTTTTATTCTACGCTTGAAATTTATGTTTGTATAAAAGTGTTGAAATATTTAGTGGGTTATTTCAAGTTCAAATACGTTTGAGACAAAAAGATACAGTTCAAAAGGATAGATTAGCTTAGGCTATTTCTACCTTCTACTTCAGGTCCCTTAATTAAGGGGCTCACAAATCCATTGAGTACAAATCCACAAATCACGGTACATAACTCATATTTTACATTACACATTAAATTGATCAACACCGCATATAAGCGACATAGAAATATAGGCTCTACAGTATACGTGACCGCTGTAAATCTCTAGCATGGTGCCCGTGTTCATATTCTCGCCAACAGGAGATAAATTAGTCACGTGGGCGCAGCAACCGTGTGGAAAGTGGTGACAATGTCCTCGTAGTTTATGACGCCTTCCTGATGAGTTACGTATTTGTCTTCTTGACCACAAACTAATAACTTTGTGGTCGTATCATATTGTAAATTTTAACTTCTGATTCCATGATGAGATCTTGCTTGTTTCTTTTCCAAAGGGAACTTTAACCGGATGCTTTGGAGAAGTCCGAAACTGCCTTTGCGTTTCTGCCCGAAACGCTTTGCGTAATAGTGGCTTTAGGCATTGTATGTACTAGCTCTTATCTATAAAGCCAACAAACTTTGTAAAATCTCTTTATGTATGTATCTTTGCCTAAATAAAAATTATTATTATTATTATTATAAGTCTCAGTAGTTTCAATAAGGTCTATATATGTTGTCATCCACACTTCCGTGGAAATAAACATTCATTCCATTCACCTAGGTTCTTGGAGACTCGAACCGTGAACTCCAATACTCAATAAAGCTTCGGCCTCACACACGTGGGGTCCACGGTTCGAGTCTCCTAGAGCCCAGGTGAATGGAATATCTGCATACAATTTTCTAGCTAGGGTATTGTACCAGCATCAAAATATTGTGGAAGACCGAACAAGGGTTTCCAAGAGAACTATCGAGGAGCGGCATCTTATCACTCTCGTGTCCCTAAGATTTTCATAATTCACCATAATTGTTCTGGTGATGCCTGTCATAACACACGTGTTTTGCTGGGGTCTCGAAACTCTTGCCGAATCTCGATTTTTCTCGATTCTATTATATCTTGTTATTAATGTCGCACATCCACTTGTGTTGATCATTAAAAAGAGGCAGAGGCATGGTGACCGTTGTTCAACAACAGATATTGTGCCTATTACATAAACGGCGTGACTGCAATTATTTAAAATAGGTAGTCTGCAGACGGCGTAGGCTACTCTGTTGTTTTTCCTGACCACACTTATATGTGTCGCCTGCCTCTGGAGACTAGCATCTTCACAGCGGAACTTTATGCTAATCTCTATGCTCTTCGTCTCCTGCTTTCTCGTTGTCAATCTTCCTTTGTGGTTGTAGTTGACTCTCGTAGTGCCCTCGTGGCTCTGGAGTCCTTTAATCCAGTCCATCCGGTCGTCGTCGAGATTCAACATTGGCTGTATCTTATCTCCAGTAGATTTAAGGCAGTTGAGTCTTTCTGGGTTCCCAGCCATATTGGTATCTTTAAATGAGCGTGTGGACGCTGCCCGCTAAAGAAGCTATCCGCACTTGTCCCATCTCCCGTAAAGGTATTCCTTATTCCTGGGTGAATAAGATACTTTTGATATTGTTCGCCTTATGCATTTCTGTTCTCGTATTAGCATCCTTGGTGATATTTAGCGCCCTCTGATTATTCCGCACATTTGATGGTGCTTCATAGCCTTCCCGATTTGGTGCCTTCTTTTGATAATTACTTAAAATAGACAGTGTTTGTATTTCAAAATAGGCACGGTGCCAATTGCTCAAAACAAGCATTGGATAACTCGGTAGAGGTAGTTTTACTGATCACATTGATGGACCTCACACACACACACACACACACACACACACACACACACACACACACACACACACACACACACACACACACACACAAACAAACACACACACACACACACACACACACACACACACACACACACACACACAAACAAACACACACACACACACACACACACACACACACACACACACACACACAAACAAACACACACCCTCGGTATACAATGCACTATACACGAGTGTCAGATGACTCACCTGTAGGGGGAGGAGAAGCCCGAGACGTGTCTGCTGGGTCCTGGCGACTGTGTCGGAGAGTAGAGGTGGGTTGGGGAGTGGGTGTGAGGGTGGAGGCGTGGCAGCAGGGGGCTCTGACTGGGCGTGTAGGGCCCTGGGTGAACCTCGCACCCGGAGTCACTTCTGGCAGGTACCGGGGAGTCAGTGTGTGGAGCTGGCTGCGAGGAGAACACCGTGCCCTCGTCACAACACTCCTCTACCTTCACCTGCAACACAAAGCAAACCATCCTTAAGTCCTGGTGTTGTCTAGCCTAATTTACACCCCTAACGCACTCGCAGTACTTGCAACACAACTCTTCTTCTCTCAAAGCAATCATAGTTAAAGAAAAACTCTGAAGCGGAGATGGGAAAATCCAACATGTTGAAGGTGGAGACAATAATGGCATGCAGGTGTGTGTCAGGCCGACGGTACACGCGACACTGCCCTGTACCTCTGTAGCACGGCCTCTCACAACGGAAACAGCAGTATAACGTGTGCCGTAACACTTCCAATGTCTTAGTTTGATACAATAAATGTGGCTAGTTGAGCATGTCAACAAAGATTGTGGCGAGTGCACCACGAAAGAGTACGACACCCCCCCTCCCCCCCCCCTCTCTCTCTCTCTCTCTCTCTCTCTCTCTCTCTCTCTCTCTCTCTCTCATATTCATTCATTTATTTATGTTGTCGCTGATCAGGCAGTGTAGCACAATGAAATTATTAATAACGTGCATAATACTAATGAAATGGTAAACTACATTAAGATCGCCTTGACAAGAACACCTTCAGAAACACCATAGCAGAGGATGTTACTTTCCCCGATACATCAAGAGTGCATCATTGTCTACAGGAATGCGTAGACATGTACAATTGTAAATGTAATACTGACGCCATCCAGGGCCAGTGAGCCCAGAACTTCACACACTACGACTCCTCCAAGAAGAGATCTAAGGATTAGAAGCCAAAAAGAGTGATTCATTGTGAAGATGTCTGTCTGGGCCAACATAATCTCCACCCTGGGTATCACCACTGGTATCACCTGAAGGTACTACCACTGGTACCACCTAAGTAATATTCCCCTACCCAAGCAGCGATACAGCTTAATATAGCTTGATAATAGACGAGTACCAAGAAGAGCAGTGGCCTAACTGGTTCCGTTAATGTCGAGCTGATGACTAATATTCTCATAATGTTCGCTCAGCCCCACACAGCCATGCCCAGAATGAGGCATTTACGCATTCACTTACGATAATCCCTACTTCTGTTATGGGCTTCGAAACTTACCAATCCAAGCTTATTGTTATAAAGTCCTCGTAGTGCGTCACGGCTCATAAGACTATTGAATAAATGTAAACAAAGCCGCCATGATTATCGAAAGATGCACAGGTTTCGTAAGTGGATGGATAAATGCTTGATTAGTCCTAGCCGTGCCTTCCAGCCTTACTTAATGTATCAAAGCATTTTGGTTCACTGTGATCACTAAATGTTATACTATCCCCATTATTGGAGCATTACTGATACATCTGAAATGGGATGATATACAACATTAATCTGTCTGAAGGCTACTAACACTCTAGTGGTCCCAACGAGAACAGAAAGCCGGCGGCTTGTTAAAAGTTCTCCATTTTTCCTGATGATTTTTTCAAGCTGGATTTTAAAATTCAGTGTTTAGGCATTTACAGCTTTGGCAGGCAGGCGGTTCCCTGAGTTTATAACTATGGGTGAAAAAGCATCTCCTGTTTTCTGTCCTGTATTGTGGCTTGCGCTTGAAACCGTTGCTCATTGTTTGTAACATCTGACCTTTTGAAGAAAGTATGAAGTATACGAGGGAGTTACACGCGTGAGAGGCTATACACATCTTGTATGGGCAGTTGATTGACAGTTGAGAGGCGGGACCAAAGAGCCAAAGCTCAACCCCCGCAAGCACAATTAGGTGAGTACAATTAGGTGAGTACATCTTCGCTGGCAACACAACACTTCCTTTAGTCGCAAGTGACGTTATAGCCCCCCCCCCTCCCCTCCCCTCCCCCTCTCTCCAGGCAAATCTGGACAACCGTTGGTGTAACATTGAATCATTTTATATGTTGATACTGCGTTGATATTGCGTTGATTTAACGTTACTCTTATATATATCATTTGACTTGGCAAGGTTGCACCATAGTCAGTATTCCTGCCAAGGTCTTACGGTAATTATCTTTGCGGTGTGCACACAGTAAACAGTTTTATTTGCAGGAGGTGTGGGTAACGTTGGCGGCGCTGGCGTGGGAGACCAAGCAGGTGGGTGTAGGAGCCTGGGGGGGGGGGGGGTGATGGTGGTGTGGGAGGGAGGGGGGGGGGAGTGTTATGGAGGCGGCGTCAGGAGGTCTGGTGAAGCTGCCGCCTTGAACGCTCGGTACACCCTTGTGTACCCCGCTACCACATCCCTCCTACGGTACCCTTCTACCACATACCCTTATGGGGTACCCCTCTACCACATACCCTTATGGGGTACCCCTCTACCACATTCCCTCATGGGGTACCCCTCTACCACACATCCTCATGGGGTACCCCTCTACCACACATCCTCATGGGGTACCCCTCTACCACATTCCCTCATGGGGTACCCCTCTACCACACATCCTCATGGGGTACCCCTCTACTACACATCCTCATGGGGTACCCCTCTACCACACATCCTCATGGGGTACCCCTCTACCACACATCCTCATGGGGTACCCCTATACCACATACCCTTATGGGGTACCCCTCTACCACATTCCCTCATGGGGTACCCCGCTACCACATACCCTCATGGGGCACCCCTCTACCACATACCCTTATGGGGTACCCCTCTACCACATACCCTTATGGGGTACCCCTCTACCACATACCCTCATGGGGCACCCCTCTACCACATACCCTTATGGGGTACCCCTCTACCACATCCCTCCTCTTCAAGTTGTACCCAAAACCCCCCACCCCTCCTCCCGCCTTGGGCATCTCTCTACTAATATTGACAAGTGTTCAGTTTGAATTAAAATACCATTATAAGGAGCTTTAAGTACTTGATCTTGAGATCTTGAGGTTATCTTGAGATGATTTCGGGGCTTTTTTTTTTAGTGTCCCCGCGGCCCGGTCCTCGACCAGGCCTCCACCCCCAGGAAGCAGCCCGTGACAGCTGACTAACACCCAGGTACCTATTTTACTGCTAGGTAACAGGGGCATAGGGTGAAAGA
>NC_091158.1:19853404-19890904 GCF_040958095.1 Procambarus clarkii
GGGAGGAAAATATCATGTATTTTCAGTGGTGTTTCTTTTCCTACCTAGTCAGTCCACTTGAGAATGTTATATATGTCGTTATGTCCACCTTATTCCTGGTCTCCTCTAATGTGGTGAGGTCCAGTTCCCTCAGTCTTTCCTCATAACGTTCCAGCTCAGGAACGGCCCGTGTTGATTATCTGGACCATTTCTAGTTCATATGCAGATGAGGAGTCACAATAACGTGGCTGAAATATGTTGACCAAACCACACTAGAAAGTGATGGCACGACGACGTTTCGGTCCGTCCCGGACCATTCTCAAGTCGATTGTGGAGGACATTAGAGGAGACCAGATCGACTTGAGAATGGTCGAGGACGGACTGAAACGTCGTCCTGCCATCACTTTCTAGTGTGTAGTTTGGTCAATATTTCTAGTTCAGTTTTTGGGCTTTATTCAGTTAAGGGCTGCATGCTGGGGCTGCTTACTCAAGGGTGTTGATAAGCCCCAGAACGCTTTTTGTCCAAAATTCTTAGGCTACACAAACGTTGGCTAGTTTGGTATGTGTGGTCGACGTTATTCTGACAATGTATGTCGCTGGCTTTAGATTTAGGGTTATGTCATTTCCCTGGTCTTTCCTCCTTTTCCGATGCAGGATTTTGTCCCCCCCCCCCCCTCCCCTTTCATTCTATACTGCTGTTTGGGGGTCTTCTTGCGCCTGTTCCTGCCCACATAATCTGTGTGCGACTGGGTTACAGTCCAGATTCCTTCGCAAGGTATCCGTCTTAATTTGTTCCATATCAGTAGACACTGATATGAGAAGTCGATCTTTGTCATACAAAAACAGCAGCGACCCTTGTGGTACTCCACTCGTTACCTCGCTCCTCTGATATCTCCGCCTTCAGTGTAACCCCCCCTTGGTCTCCTTGTGGAGAGGTACTCCGGCACCCACTTGAACACTTCGCCCTCATGCACCAGCCTGCTTCACTACACTGAGTAAGAGTCTCTAGTGTAGTACTGTATCAAATGCTTCCTGGCACTCCAGGAATGTGCAACATGTCTCTCTCTCTTGTTTGATTCTGTTATCTTGTTTTAGAATGTCAGTAAGTTTGTCAACTTTTTTTTTTTTTTAAGATATATACAAGAGTTGTTACATTCTTGTACACTTACTCTCTCATTCTTGTAACTTACTCTCTACTAACTTACATGGGAAGCTTGTTAGTTGACATCGATCAGTAGTTCAGGTGTAGTGTGCGCACGCAGGATTGAGCTCTAGCTCTTGGATCCCCCGCTTTCCTAGCCACCTGTTGACTAATGCAATAACTCTCTGACTTAGTTCTCTATCATATCTTCTCTTAAAGTTATGAATGGAGTTTGCCTCTATAACCTGCTCCTTAAGTTCATTCAATTTTCCAACTACTTTTATGCTAAAACTTCCTAACATCTGTAGGGTTGATCAGTCTCTCAAGCTTCCATCCGTGACCTCGTGTTCTATTGGTATTAAATTTGAACATTTACTCTTTTCCCACAAAGTCAATCCCCTCCAAGTATTTTATATATCTGAATAATGTCCTCCCCCCCTCCCCCCCCCCTCTCCTTTCTAGCATCGTCAGGTTTAGTTCCTTCAGTCTCTAAACGCCTCATCCCTCCCAATATGTGCTCCAGCCTACAGTTTAGACCTTGTGTCTTATGTATGACCCTCTGTCCTGCGTGACAGTGAATACCAGCATTATCCTCAATTTAATAAGACTATCAAAATCCTCAGATTAGGCAAAATTGTAATTAATTTTGTCAATAAAGATGTTAATAATAATAATCCCTCCCAATTTTGGGACATGTCTCATTGTAAATTTATGGACTTTTTCAAGCTTCCTTCTGTATGTTTTAAGACATGGCTCCACGATAGGGCGTCATACTCTAAACCTGGCCTTACATAGGCGGTATACAGTGACCTTAAACCTCCTTATTTGGGTTCCTGAAGGATGTTCCTACTTTCTAGAACATTTTCTAGCGGATGTTATTCTAGTTATATGAACCTCTGGAGTTAGTGTTGGTGTTATGGATTGTGTTATAGTTATGGTTGGTGTTTAGGATACCTGATCAACCAGGCTGTGACTCATACGTCAGGCTGCGAGCAGCCGCGTCTAACAGCCTGGTTGATCAGTCCAGCAACCAGGAGGCCTGGTCGACGACCGGGCCGCGGGGACACTAAGCCCCGGAAGCACCTCAAGGTAGCCTCAAGGTTATGTCCACTCCCAGGTGTTTTCTCTTGTTACAGGGAGGTAGTTTCCCTTCATCATGTACTGACCTTTCAGCTTCCTGGCTCCTGTTCTCATTTCTGTCACCTTACACTTGCTGGTGTTCAACTCCAGCAGCCATTTCTCGATATCAACTCTGCAACTTGTTAAGGCATCTTGGAGAATCTTACAATCCTCATTTGTCACACAACTTCTCATTAGTTTTGCATCGTCTGCAAACATCGCCGTGTGTGTGTGTGTGTGTGTGTGTGTGTGTGTGTGTGTGTGTGTGTGTGTGTGTGTGTGTGTGTGTGTGTGTGTGTGTGTGTGTGTGTGTGGGCGCGTGTGCCAGCCAGAGAGAGTGCCGAGGTTGGGGAGCACTTGCATCATCTCATGAGCAAGACAGTGCAACACCCTCAAGACCTTTGCAAGGACACCACAATACTCCAAAGTCACTGTGGACGCATGCACGCGCGCGCGCACACACACCTCGATGTTGCCGGCACAAATAGTAAATACACAAAGTCTGTGCAAGATATGATGGACTCCATCACCCAGAAGCGTCAGGAAGCAGAAGACAAGTTTATCCCGGCCCAGAAGGAGACAAGTGAGAGGAATCATTGGTTTAACCAGGTATGTAAGGAAGTAAGCCAATTAAGTACAAGGCTATAAAGAAATTACAGAAATAACAGAGAAAATAGAAGTTACGAGAGGGACACAACCACATCAGAAGGAAAATAACAGTGAAAGAACAAGTGATGAAACTGAGAAAAGGGATGGACCGCTACACAGAAAATGATAGAGGTATGTGAAAATTCAACAAATTTCAGGAGGTCTTCACAATAGAGCAAGGAGCAGTCCCTGAACCGAGGTCAAGAGGCATCTGCTAGAGCTGGACGTGGCAAAGGATGTTGGACTTGACAGAATCTCATTATGGTTATTGAAAAGAGCAGCAGAAGTATGCCTGCCACACTCTATGGTGGCATAAATAACAAGTAACTGGAAACAGGAGACCTACCAGAAAGTTGGAAGATAGCTAATGTAGTCCAAATATATAAAAAGGGTGAAAGGCAGGAAACAATGCACTACAGGTCGGTGTCCCTAAATTTTATATCATGAAAGGTGATGGAGATCATGAGAATAAAGCTTGTAGCACATTTGGAGAAAAGGGACTTTGTAACACATTACCAACACGAGTTCAGAGATGCCACATCATGCCTCACAGGTTTAATACAATTCTATGACCAGGCGACACAAATTTGGCAAGAAAAAGAAATGTGTACAGACTGCATTTTTCCTGGACTGTCAGAAAGCCGTTGTCACAGTAAGTACCCTTATCATAGCAGAGTCCCACAAGGAATCTATACTGTACACGTAAACGACCTGCCAGAGGGTATAGACTCCTTCCTCTCAATGAACAAATCCACAAGGGCCGTGACGAGGATTCGAACCTGCGTCCGAGAGCATCCCAGACGCTGCCTTAATGGACTGAGGTACGACATGGTAAAAGGAGCTGAAACCGAAGTTCTACTGAACTTACTGGATCCTGCAGCCTCGAGTTCTTCCTCTCAATGTTTGCTGATGATGTTAAAATTATGAGGATAGAAAGAGACTACAAGACGATCTGGTCAAATTGAAGGAATGGTCCAACAAATGGCTACTAGAGTTTAACTTATGTGTAATGAAAATAAGTATAGGGATTAGGTGCTAATCGGTAGATGAAATCCTTCAAGAATCGGGTAGAAAGAGATATGGTTGATATCACACCGAACTAGTTCCATGAAACTCGCATCAAAAGGATATCTTCAGCAGCTTGTAAGAACTGCCTTTAGAAATTTGTGTAAGTATTCATTCAGGTGCTTGTATATCATATATGTCAGACCAGTCCTGGAGTATGCAGCTCCAGCCTGGAGTCCGTACCTAATTAAACACACGACAAAGTTAGAGAAGATTCAGAGGTATGCCACCAGACTAGTCTCAGAGCTGGGAGGAATGAGTTCCGAGGAAAGGCTACTAGAATTAAACCTCACGTCACTGAAAGACAAAAAAGTTAAGGTAAACATGATTACCACCTAAACAATTCTCAGGAACTGATAGGGTAGTTTAAGACATTCTATTTAGCACCGGTGGAACACGAACAAGGGGATACAGGTGGAAACAAGAGTACCCAAATGAGCCACACAGACATCCGAAAGATTACATTTTTTCAGTGTCACGAGTAGTTAACAAGTAGAATGCACTAGGCAGTGATGTGATGGAGGCAGACTCCATACACAGTTCCAAATGTAGATATAATTAAGCCTAACAGGCCTAGGAACCTGTACACCAGGTGACTGGCGATCTAAAGGCGGGACTGAAGAGATGAAGCACAACTCCCGCCAAGCTCAAGTGACAGAGTACCGTACACCTTCCCTGCCGTCAATAACTACACCCCACCTACAATCACCTACTATGCAGGCGATGAGTCACAATAACGTGGCTAAAGTAAGTTGACCAGACAACACACTAGAAGGTGAAGGGACGACGACGTTTCGGTCCGTCCTGGACCATTCTCAAGTCGATTGTGAATGACTTGACTTGATCGACAATCGACTTGAGAATGGTAGAGGACGGACCGAAACGTCGTCGTCCCTTCACCTTCTAGTGTGTGGTCTGGTCAACAATCACCTTCTAGCTGGGTGTTGCCAGTGAGAGTAAGTAGGTGAGTGGCTCAGGTGAGTGGCTCAGGTGAGTGGCTCAGGTGAGTGGTTCAGGTGAGTGGTTCAGGTGAGTGGCTCAGGTGAGTGGCTCAGGTGAGTGGCTCAGGTGAGTGGCTCAGGTGAGTGGCTCAGGTGAGTGGCTCAGGTGAGTGGCTCAGGTGAGTGAGGTGTGTTGACACTATGGGGGTGTGTGGGGGGGGGGGTAACCTTGCCAGCGGGGTCGGGGTGTCCAGACTCCGCAGGACTCTGGACGACCTTGGTGGGTGAAGTTGGGGGTGAGGTGGGGGAGTAGAGTCATGGCGTGAGTGTATATTCACCCCCCTCCCCCCCCCCCCCCCGCGCCCACCCCAGCATCCCCACAAACATCTGACGTCACGGGTAAGGGGTAGGAAGGAGGAATAAAAAAAGGAGGAAATAGGCAGGAAGTAAAAAAAAAAAGAGAGTTCGGGAGAAGGAAGATAATGGGAGGGGGGGGGGAGGAGGAAGATAATGGGAGGGGGGGGGGGTGGAGGCGTGGGAAAGGAGACAGGAAGTGCATGCGGTGAGAGGTAACAGTACAGCACACTGTGTGAGTGTGTACTCACCTAGTTGTGCTTGCGGGGGTTGAGCTCTGGCTCTTTGGTCCCGCCTCTCAACCGTCAATCAACAGATGTACAGGTTCCTGAGCCTACTGGGCTCTATCATATCTACACTTGAAACTGTGTATGGAGTCAGCCTCCACCACATCACTGCCTAATGCATTCCATTTGTCAACCACTCTGACACTAAAAAAGTTCTTAAGTTCTTTCTAATATCTCTGTGGCTCATTTGGGCACTCAGTTTCCACCTGTGTCCCCTTGTGCGTGTGCCCCTTGTGTTAAATAGCCTGTCTTTTATTTACCATATAAATTTCTTAGAGAATCCTGAATGTGGTGATCATGCCCCCCCTAACTCTTCTGTCTTCCAGTGACGTGAGGTTTAATTCCCGTAGTCTCTCCTCGTAGCTCATACCTCTCAGCTCGGGTCCTGTGTACTCACCTAATTGTGCTTGCGGGGGTTGAGCTCTGACTTTTTGGTTGATCTGTGTGTGTGTGTGTGTGTGTGTGTGTGTGTGTGTGTGTGTGTGTGTGTGTGTGTGTGTGTGTGTGTGTGTGTGTGTGTGTGTGTGTGTGTGTGTATTGAGCTATCCTGTTGATGCAAGATCGGGCTTAATCTCTCACATACTGTCTCTCGGCTCACATCTCATATGTTGCTTCTACACCTTGCTCGGCCCGAACCCTTCCATTTACTAGTTACTCTAACGCCAAATTTACAGTCAATTCCCCAAGTATTTTGTATGTCTTCATCATATATCCTTACTTTTTTCTAGTGTCGTTAGATCCCGAGTATATGGAGTAGGGGTGTGAGGGAGGGGAGAGGAGGGAAGGGGCACTGAGGGAGGGGAAATACTGAGGGGAGGGTGCGGGGGGGGGGGAGGGGGGGAACGCTACAGGTGCAGAAACTCGTCTCTTGGAAGACAGGTGTTGCGGCCGACCTTCACTGTTAAGCGGAATGAGAACAAGAGAGAGAGGAGGAAGTATGCACGCAGCACTCCGGTAATGTGTCAGGAACGATACTGCGTGTTTAGCCCCGAGGGATGAGAGAGACCCGGCCCCCGCCGGGTAACTCATCTAGTGTGGTGTAAATGTGAGAATTTTCCTTGGTGGGGTTGAGAGAGGCGGGAGTTGATCCACTGACGGTCTGGAAGGTTTTATATATTTAGATGTGGTCTGTTATGGATGGCGAGGGGGGGTTGTGGCAACCCTCCAGGGGGGGGGCTGTGGCAACCCTCCAGGGAGGGATGCCTGTGGCAACCCTCCAGGGAGGGATGCCTGTGGCAACCCTCCAGGGGGGGATGCCTGTGGCAACCCTCCAGGGGGGGATGCCTGTGGCAACCCTCCAGGGGGGGGGGATGCCTGTGGCAACCCTCCAGGGGGGGATGCCTGTGGCAACCCTCCAGGGGGGGGATGCCTGTGGCAACCCTCCAGGGGTTGTGACATAAATCAGTTTTGACATGTGTATATTCCTGCAGAGGGAGGGGGGGGGGGGGTGGTAGAGGGAGGGGGAGGTAGAGGGCGCTAATATGGCAGTGGAAAAAGTGTTTATTCTGAGAGTAGAGAACACCTGTTGGTGCCTCGCCTTGTGTTGAGAGTCAAGGTCACGAGGGGGGGGGGGGCGGTGATGGGCGTGGGGGGAGGGGGGTGCTTACCTAACATGGTGGTGAAGGGGGTGTTGGGGACGGGCAGGTTGGGGGGAGTGCTTACCTAACACGGTGGTGGTGGTGGTGGTAGTTGTGGTTATGGTGGTGGTGGTGAGGATAGACAGGAGGCACTGAACTACAGGCCAGTGTCCCTAACGTGCATACCATGCAAGTTGATGGTGAAGATTGTGCGAAAAATCTATTGGAACATCTGAAGCGATAGAACTTTGTAACACAACACCAGCATGGGTTCAGGGATGGCAAATCATGCCTCACAGGATTATTTGAATTCTACGACCTGGCAACAAAAATGAGGCAAGAAAGAGAGGACTGGGCAGACTGCACATTTTTAGATTACCAGAAAGCCTTTGACACAGTACCACATAAGAGACTAGTGCAGTTGGAGATGCAGGCGGGAGTGAAAGGGAAGGTACTCCACTGGACAAGGGAGTACCTAAGCAACAGAAGACAGCGAGCCACTGTGAGGGGTGAGATCTCAGAGAGGGGCGAGGTGTCACCAGTGGAGTCCCACAGGGATCAGTCCTTGGACCTATACTGTTTCTGATACATGTAAATGATCTCTCGGAGGGAATTGACTCGTTCCTCTCAGTGTTTGTTGATAATGCAAAAATTATGAGGATTAAGTCAGAGGAAGATAGTATGAGGCTACAAAATGAACTAGACAAACTGAAGGAATAGTCCAACAAATGGCTACTAAAGTTCAACCCAAGTAAATGTAAGATAATGAAACTAGGCGGAGGAAATGGGCCAGACACTGGATACCGAATGGGAGAGGAAGTCCTTCGTGAAACGGACAGTGAGAAAGATCTAGCAGTTGATATGACGCCAAATCTGTCTGCTGAAGCCCACATCAAAAGAATAACATCAGCGGCGTATGCAAGGCTGGATAACATTAGGACTGCCTTCAGAAACATGTGAAAGGAATCCTTCAGAACCTTGTATACCACATACGTAAGACCAATCGGAGAAGCTCAAGAATCTGTACATCACTAAATTGACGGTTAAGAGGTGGGACCAAAGAGCCGAAGCTCAACCCCCGGAAGCACAACTAGGTGAGTACACACTCCCAGCAACAAGATGTGAACAAGTCACCGAGATAAGACACTTAACAACCAGTGATAACACGACTTATTATCTGTGACAATAGGGGCAGCGTGCACGTGTGCTTACCTAACAGTGACCTCAAGGCAGAGACCTCTACCTTGTCACACCTTATGTACAGTCAACACTGTGTACTCACCTAATGGTGCTTGAGGTGTTTAAGCTTCAACTCTGTGGTCCCGCTTCCCATCCTTCAGTAGACTGGTGTTCACAGTACACTCGTCTTGGGTTATGTCACATCTGCATTTGTAACTGTGTGTGGAGTCAGCCTTCACCACCACGCATCTTCCTGCATTTGTTCACTCACACTGTGAGTTGATTGACAGTTGAGAGGCGGGACCAAAGAGCCAAAGCTCAACCCTCGCAAGCACAATTAGGTGAGTACTGAAGAAAGTCTTTGCGATCTCTCTGACTCATTTGGGTTCTCAGATTCCATCTGTGACCCCTTATTGGGGGTACTATCCGTGCTAAATACTCTGTTTTGGCTATTCTCCAGATAATTTTGTACGTAGTGATCGTGTCCCCCTTGACTTTTTTTTTTCATTCCAGTGACTTTCCTTTAATTACTTTAGTCTTTCCTTGTAGCTCATACCTCTCAGCTCTAGGAAGTAGTCTGATGCATGGCATATCTCATATATATTTTCTCCAGCTTAGTTTTAGAGTTTAACAAGGAGTCCTAGATGGGGCTGCATATTCCTGATTTAGATGGTGTACCCGGCAGTCCCCGGGTCTCTCCCTCCCACTCTGTGCGAGTGGGTTTCTCAGAACCCCACACATAAGCATCCAGCAAACACAACATAACTACAATGTTACTGTGATGTAAAGCTAGTATAGCACACATATGTAGTATATTAGGCCTAGGAAGGTTAGGTTAGTTAATTTGTCTTTGCAACATTAGTAAAAAATTAGTTTTCCGGTTTGTCCAAATTCAATAGTACCGATTTCCACTTTGTAACTGCGCTGTACATCAGTATATGTACTATGTGTACACACAGAAATCACACTCACGTGATAACGTGATACATTACGCACAGAAATCACACTCACGTGATAACGTGATACATTACGCACAGAAATCACACTCACGTGATAACGTGATACATTACGCACAGAAATCACACTCACGTGATACATCAAATGAACAAATCCACGTCACGGCCCTTGTGGATTTGTACATGTACCATGGTCCTCATCCTCGCTGTAAGTACTCCCAAAACAGGAGGAAGGGAGTACTGAGAGAGTACTCTTGTGTGGGCTCCGGACACAAGTTTCCCTGAGGCAGTGATTACTCGGGTCCTGTCCTCAGGTCCTCAGGTTGATTCTCCAATTCAGTACCTTGCACTTCCTTCTGTTAAACTCTAGTGGCCGTTCATTGGATTATTTTCTCGTTCTGGTCATCATTGTATTTTCTCGCGGTCTTTCTTGTATTTATCCTGTGTGTGTGTGTCTACTCACCTAGTTGTGCTTGCGGAGGGGGGTTGAGCTCTGGTTCTTTGGTCCCGTCTGTATATTATCAATCAACTGGTGTACAGATTCCTGAGGCTACTGGGGTCTATCATATCTACACTTGAATCTGTGTATGGAATCAGCCTCCACCACATCACTGCCTAATACATTCCATCTGTTAGATACTCTGACACTGAACATTGGGTACGTACTCAATTGGGTACGTCTTGTGAGTGTGTGCGCGGCGCACGTGCGTGCAGAATGTTTACCATGAACGTGAAGTAACCCGACGGAGGGGAGAGAGACCCGGGGCGTGCCTGGCCTCGTCAACCACCACCACCACAGCAGCAATACTTCACCACAACACAACCGTCGCACAACAACTGAGAAGACGCTACAGGTGAGTCCGGCCGTCATCACCAGGGTGGCAACGATGGGGGGATGAGAGCCGAGTGTAGGGCGAGTATAGAGGAAAAGCAGGAATAAAAGAGAGAGAGAGGCGGAAGGAGGATAAAAAGATAGAAGAGGAAAGGAAGGGGAAGGGGGATAGAGGGAGGGAGGGAGGGAGGGACGGGGTTCTGGGAATCGCCCTACGCAGAAGAGGTGAAAATAGTCCACTGGGACGTTCTACACCTGTTATCCACAAGGCTGGCTGGCTCTCTCTCTCTCTCTCTCTCTCTCTCTCTCTCTCTCTCTCTCTCTCTCTCTCTCTCTCTCTCTCTCTCTCTCTCTCACATCCTGTGTACGTCTTCATGTACAGTACAGGTGTACTGTCGAGGCAAATTTATTCCACAACTTCAAAAGTATACGAGACATTCAAAGTAAATATAGCGGAACTGTAGTGTTTAGGTAAAGCAATGAGATGAAGCAGGAAGAACTAAGTACACACACACACACACACACACACACACACACACACACACACACACAAAGAGCCAAAGCGGGACCAAACAAAGAGGGACCAAAGAGCCAAAGCTCAACCCCCGCAAGCACAAATAGGTGAGTACACACACACACACACACACACACACACACACACACACACACACACACACACACACACACACACACACACACACACACACACACACACACACACACAAAGAGCCAAAGCGGGACCAAACAAAGAGGGACCAAAGAGCCAAAGCTCAACCCCCGCAAGCACAAATAGGTGAGTACACACACACACACACACACACACACACACACACACACACACACACACACACACACACACACACACACACACACACACACACACACACACACACACACCATTCTCACTTAATAATCCTTAATAATTCTCACTTAATAATAATAAAATATATATATATTTGGCGCGAAAATATAAAAACAACGCTACTTTAATAAATAGAAAACAAGACGAGGAAAACGACTCAAATATCAAGACTGTGTAAAACAAATTATTTGAAAGATTATGAAAGGTCAAACAGATTACAAGCCACGTGAATAAAATAAAATAAAAACTAGGAAGCCATCTGGCTAAACACAAAATAAATTATTACAGGGTCCACTATCGCTTACAGGATGGGTATTGGGTCCACTATCGCTTACAGGATGGGTATTGGGTCCACTATCGCTTACAGGATGGGTATTGGGTCCACTATCGCTTACAGGATGGGTATTGGGTCCACTATCGCTTACAGGATGGGTATTGGGTCCACTATCGCTTACAGGATGGGTATTGGGTCCACTATCGCTTACAGGATGGGTATTGGGTCCACTATCGCTTACAGGATGGGTATTGGGTCCACTATCGCTTACAGGATGGGTATGGGGTCCACCACCATTCACAGGATAGGTGGGGGGTCCACCACCATTCACAGGATAGGTGGGGGGTCCACCACCATTCACAGGATAGGTGGGGGGTCCACTACCACTCACAAGAATGGTATAAGGGTCCACCACCACTCAGAGGATAGGTGGGGGCTCCACTATCACTCACAGGACTGGTATAAGGGTCCACCACCACTCACAGGACTGGTATAAGGGTCCACCACCACTCACAGCACTGGTATAAGGGTCCACCACCACTCACAGGACTGGTATAAGGGTCCACCACCACTCACAGGACTGGTATAAGGGTCCACCACCACTCACAGGACTGGTATAAGGGTCCACCACCACTCACAGCACTGGTATAAGGGTCCACCACCACTCACAGCACTGGTATAAGGGTCCACCACCACTCACAGGACTGGTATAAGGGTCCACCACCACTCACAGCACTGGTATAAGGGTCCACCACCACTCACAGAATAGGTATGGGGCTCCACTACCCCTCACAAGATAAGTACATGGCGCACTACAGCTGACAGGATGGGTAAGAGTCTACCATCACACTCACAGGATGAGTAATAAGGCATAATACAAGAACTACTCAACAAATCACCCGTCAAGCCTGCCCTTTAAGTATGAATGTGGCGCGCACGTGACGTCACAGGGGCCCCGGGGGAGGGGGGGGGGCAGCTGACGGCCGTTATCAGTTAAGTGACTCACGTCCCCCCGGGCCCGCCTGTTCTTATCTACCTTGTCTTAACCCCGCATTTTCTTGCTCCAGCTTTTTATGCGAAATTATCTTTGGTCCTTGAAAAATTACGATGCCGGGGCCCAGTTAAAATTGTTTACGATCTAAGTGAATAATGCATTAGATTGCAATGGACTGTAACTTTATATTTTATTATATATATATAATATATGTGTGTTTATATATATAAACACACACACACACACACACACACACACACACACACACACACACACACACACACACACACACACACACACACACACACACACACACACACACACCACGAGGAGTGGAGCCTCGCGGCTGAGTGGCTTAGGGGTCGAAGGGTTTGATGCTTGGTGGAGGCGGAAACAAATAAACAAAGTTTCTTTCTCCCTAATGCACCTGTTCACCTAGCAGTAAATAGGTACCTGGGAGTTAGACAGCTGCTACGGGCTGCTTCCTGGGGATGTGTGTGTGTGTGTGTCTTAGAGTACAACGTATAAACGTTTAACTTTCATTTCCTATATAAGTGTTCAGCTACGCTGTTATTCTTGTTATCTGCATCGGTTATTATGGGGGTCTGAGTGGTGTGTTTCAGGCATTTCTCTCCATTATGTTACAGTGTTAATTATTAAGTTAGATTTGTGTCATGGTTAGGTTAGGTCGGGGAGGAGCCGGAGGGAGCCGGTCGGCCGAGTGGACAGCACGCTGGACTTGTGATCCTGTGGTCCTGGGTTCCATCCCGGGTGCCGGCGAGAAACAATGAGCAGAGTTTCTTTCACCCTATGCCCCTGTTACCTAGCAGTAAAATAGGTACCTGGGTGTTAGTCAGCTGTCACGGGCTGCTTCCTGGGGGGTGGAGGCCTGGTCGAGGACCGGGCCGCGGGGAAACTAAAGCCCCGAAATCATCTCAAGATAACCTCAAGAAGGTTTATAATGATATGGAGCTCTGTAAATGACTCCTTGTATTCTATTCACCTGGGCTCTAGAGGACTCGAACTCCTGGACCCCCAGGTGTGTGTGAGCCCGAAGCTCATCCAGGGAAGTATGGATGACAATTTCTATGACTCCTTGTACAGGTCCGTGACGGTAGGAGCGGGGGGGGGGGAATGATACACCTGTCGCGCGCGTGCGCCTCGCACAGCGGACACGTCTATACATGTCATCTCCACCAACAATAACATATTGTAAGAGCCGCAGTGAGAGAAGTGTTACTACTACTCTCACTGTAATTATAAAGTGCGCAGTGACTGTAATGAACGGTTGTAAACAAACTCCCGCCCAGGTCTGATTACCACATTTTGTGCCCTCTGCAATCCCCCTTTTTTTTGCGCTACCGCTCACAGGACGACTATGACGCGCACAACAAACTACCCGCTTCCGGCAGGTCGGCGTTCAATCCCCGACCGTCTACAAGTGGTTGGGGCACCATTCCTTCCCCCCTTCCCATCCCAAATCCTTATCCTGACCCCTTCCAAGTGCTATATAGTCGTAATGACTTGGCGCTTTCCCCCCCTGATAGTTCCCTTCCCTTCCCTTCCTCTCTCTGACTACCAAACGTGTTGCCCCCCCCCTTCCCCCTTCCACTTCCCCTCTCACACTGTACACAGTGTCAAGTCACTTCTATCTAGTATACTTGTCATCATCACCTTGCACTTGCAGCAATTATAACTCTAACAGCCACATTCCAGACCATTTGTTTGTCCACGTGGGCCCCCGGGTACACGCCCCCCCCTCTCCCCTTCCTCAAGGGCACCGCGTACCGCCATATGGACCCAATTTAGATACAGGAGCTAATCTTGGAGCAGCCTGCATTTTGAGAGTCTAGCAACACCTCAACCAGACGCAACACCCCGGAACCCCCCCTCCCTCCCCCCCAGGGGTTGGAACCCCCCCTCCCATTCCCCCCCCCCCAGGGATTGGAACCCCCCCTCCCCCCAGGGGTTCGGTGGGGGGGGGGGGATAGAGGCAGCATCGTCAGCAGGGGGCGCCAGGCACCACAGGAATGTATCAACACGTGTCATCCCATCTCAGCCTTGAGACACATGCGTGTTGGGGGGGTAGGGGTTATCACCTTTAAGAGTACTTGAAGGACTTAACAAGGAGCTGAAGCCTAATCTTAGTTTGTGAGTACGTATGTGTACAAGTACGTACGTACACACACATCTACACACAGGTCATTGGACAGAGCTCTGGGGTCGTAGTCCTAAGGGTCCTAAGGAATATCATTCATCTGATGTTCCTGTTCACCCAGCAGTAAATAGGTACCTGGGAGTTAGACAGCTGATACGGGCTATATCCGGGGCATGTGTGAGACAGAAAAATATGTAGCATATATAACAGAGGAAAATAGGCCAGGCGTCAGTACATTAGAGAATCGAGGATTAGAAAGGCGGGGTCCAAGAGCTAGCAGCTCGATCCTCTAGGCACAAACGGTAAACGTGCCCACGACGTATTGTACACTACACACGTTAGCCCAACACTAGACAATGTTGCCCCAATGTCATGAAAATGTACGAGGATAACCAAGCAGAGGTTATACACAGCTGCCAGAGTCATCACTGGAGAGCAGACGCCCAGACCACAACACCTCACCAGCCTGGCCCCTATATACACTCTTTCACACTTCTAAGTCCACTTACGGGCTCACCATAGCCGGTGATACTTGCCCCGCTCCTGTGCCAGGTAAGTTACGGGCTCACCAAAGCCCGTGCTACTTGGAACTTGTTTCGAGTAGCTGAATCTATAACAACAGCAACTTCTAAGTCCACTTACGGGCTCACCATAGCCCGTGCTACATGGACACTTCGTTCTGAGTAGTTAAATCTGAAACAACAAGAACTTCTAAGGCCACACACAACGCACCGCTCCTGCGCCAGGTAAATGTTGAATGCTGTGGCTGGACTTTCATATTGCTGTGTGTGTTCTCACACTTGAGATCTTAAGCAACACTACAAGTGTGTTCTCACACTTGAGATCTTAAGCAACAGCACAAGTGTGTTCTCACACTTGAGATCTTAAGCAACACTACAAGTGTGTTCTCACACTTGAGATCTTAAGCAACACTACAAGTGTGTTCTCACACTTGAGATCTTAAGCAACACTACAAGTGTGTTCTCACACTTGAGATCTTAAGCAACACTACAAGTGTGTTCTCACACTTGAGATCTTAAGCAACACACACACACACCATAAGTGCTTCGAGAGCCTTATCAAGTGCCACTTATGTCTCACAATGCCAGTCTTTCAATACATAATTACAATAACATTGTTATGATGTAGACATGTTTTGGTTAAGTACATAGTGTGAGGCTGTGGTGTGAGGGGTGAGGTATGGTGTGAGGCTGTGATGTGAGGGGTGAGGTGTGGCGTGAGGCTGTGATGTGAGGGGTGAGGTGTGGCGTGAGGCTGTGATGTGTGGGGTGAGGTGTGGCGTGAGGCTGTGATGTGAGGGGTGAGGTGTGGCGTGAGGTGTGGCAGGGCCCACACGGCCACACCATGTACACCTGCTACTCTACCTGTCTGGGTCATTATCTGTGAGACGGAAACCAGGCTGTTTACTATCTACATGGGAAACTAAATATAGCCATCAAGACCAATCCTCCCGTGGCCCAATCGGACAATCAGCCTGTCCCTTCTCCAAGATTTCCTGAACTCCTGCGAGTTCCTGACTAAGAGGCCTACGCTCGTGTTCCCACCTGATCCTCAGCCTCAAGTATAACCCTTCCTTCCTTAAGGAGTAGGTAGTAAGCATAAAAAAAAATTGACGGTAGTTAATTATGAGATTAAAGCATGAACCTTAGAGTGTCGTTATCTAAATGGATAACGTTGTCGAACGTTCTTCAGCGAGCAGCAATAAACGTTGACCAGAGAGGTCAACGTTTGGTCTGGCCACAATGGTCACTGTGACTCACAGTGCAGGTCGAGGTTGACCTTCATGCCGATAACAACAATACCCTCAAGGTCACTTCTACGTAACACTATGGGTAAGTGTGTGTGTGGGGGGATGTGGGGGCCTGACAGTTCAGTGGACAGCGCTCGGGATTCGTAATCCTAGGGTCCGGGGATCAACCTCCGGCGATGGCGGAAACAAATGGGTTAGAGTTTCTTTTACCCTGATGAACCTGTTCACCTAGCAGTAAATAGGTGCCTAGGAGTTATACAGCTGCTACGGACTGCTTCCTGCGGGTGTGTGTGTTTTTGTGCGTGTGCGTGCGTGAATGAAGGGAGCATGTACGTAGTGTAAGTGTTTACACGTGTACGGGTTAATGTGTACATGAACTCTAGGTGGCCCTCACACACAAGTGCGTGAGTGCAGGTGTGTATTTACTTGCAACTTGTCCAGAGTTGCTTTCATGTGCAACCTTAAAATTATCAGTGTAGTCCGCCCGGTCGTATCAGTAGTCCGAGTGCGACTACAACCCACACCATGATAGCCATCACTATATCAAGAGCACCAACACCCCTCTCGATATCAAGAGCGCCATGCAACACCCTCTCGATATCAAGAGCGCCATGCAACACCCTCTCGATATCAAGAGCGCCATGCAGCACCCTCTCGATATCAAGAGCGCCATGCAACACCCTCTCGATATCAAGAGCGCCAACAGCCCTCTCGATATCAAGAGCGCAGTGTTGGTATTATCACTGAAGGCAACAAGATATCATCAAACAAAGCCTGGCACCAATTATGCTGGACTTGGAGACCAGAAGACCTAGCGAAAAAGGCTACCGGTAAACTAGAGGTAAACTAGAGGTAACCATGAGGGCACCAGGAAGTCACGTAGTCCTCTGTGCTATCGTCGGGCATCACCTGCTATCATGCCCCGCTATCTCCCCAGCTTGCTAAGGTTATCAAAGCCGGCGCGTCTTTGTACCGAACCGCGCATATGGCCCCTCCTCCCCTTCACCCAAACTCACTTATCATGTTTTAAGTCTTAAACTTGTAGAGAACATGTATTGTCGTGTGTGTGTTGTGTTGAGGTTCTCAGGCACAAGTCTTGCCACGCATTCACCCTCACCTGGCGAGGCTTCTCACCTGCCTGACCCCTCTCAGGTCACAACACAAGATTTGCCAGAGAGAGAGAGAGAGAGAGATAGAGAGATACATATATAGATAGATATATATAGAGATAGATAGATATATATATAGAGAGATATAGAGATAGATATATAGAGATATATAGAGATATATAGAGAGATATAGATATATATAGAGATAGATATATATGGAGATAGATATATATAGAGATATATAGATAGATAGATCTCTGAGTTGTGAGGGGGAGGTGTGGGGGGGGGGGGCGGGGGGGAGGGGGTAAAGAGGCTGGCACACACCGCTGAGTAAGAGGAGAGGGGGGAGGGTAGGGGTGTAGCAGGTGGCCATCACAGCTTGCTGGCTCTCCCCAACACCACAGCTGACACGGGTGCTTGACACTGTGACCTTGCCTGCCAGGGGTCAACTGCCACGGAGGGTCCTGAGTGGTCCCCCAGGACTCACACCGGAGAGACCGTCCCCCCGAGGACTCACACCGGAGAGACCGGGCCCCCCCAGGACTCACACCGGAGAGACCGGGCCCCCAGGACTCACACCGGAGAGACCGGGCCCCCCAGGACTCACACCGGAGAGACCGGGCCTCCAGGACTCGACAACAACACACTACAACCAAAACCATCTTAAGGAATAACATCATAAAAGGAGTTAATGTTATTTTTGCTTAAATATTTAAACACTATTTATATCAACAGACTCCTTCAGCAGCGACCACCCACCACCTGCCAAGGTGGTGGGTGGTCGCCTACCTGTGTACTCCCTGCACCTGCCAAGGTCACCTGTGCGTATACCTCACAGGTTTACAAATAAGTAGTAGTCTCCTCCTCCTTCCCCAGTCCTAGGGAAGGAGGAGGAGGAGGGGTGGCATAGATGGTGGTACTAACATCAGAAATCGGTACTTGAAGTAATGATATTTTACACAAGTCCCGTTTAGGCTGAGGATGGTGGCTACTAGAGAGGTCAGTGTGTGTGTGTGTGTGTGTGTGTGTGTGTGTGTGTGTGTGTGTGTGTGTGTGTGTGTGTGTGTTAGTGAGAGCTCTCAGTCAGCGTTACCTCTCCCTCTCTCCCTCTCTACTCCTCTCTTCCTCTCACCTCTCCCTTATCCTCCAAACAATTGTGCCTTGTTTTACATCGTCATTCCTCTCTAAATAGACAAAATAAATATTGGGCTGGAGGTCCCTCACAACGGGAGGTGTGAGGGAGTAATAACGAGTCACTGGACACTGAATAACGTCGTGAGTGAGAGTGACAAGTGTGAGGGAGAGACCAACTGTTGTAGTGGTCAGTGATGGGGGGGGCCTAAGACCACACCAGGTGGGGGGAGGGGGAGCCACGCCCCCTCACCACTACCTGACGACTGACATAACTGTGAGAGCCACTCGCTGCCTGACTCACACCCTCGCCAGCTGCCTCCACTATTCTGCTGACCGCTGTTCCGTCCTTTGCGCGCGCAGCTGCTCCGTCCTATGCGCGCGCAGCTGCCTGTCCTGTGCGCGCGCATAACTGCAGATCGCAACTGTTATGATGAGTGAGTGCTGGTGTTAGTGAATTGTGGCATGACTCACCCTTGTGAATGGCGCCCCCCCCCCCTAGTGACACCTCACACTTGGTGCGCGACCTTAGGTAACTCTACCAAGGTGACGGAGGCACCTGCGCGGGCCACACTACTCACCTAGGTGTGCTTGCGGGGGTGTTGAGCTTTGTGTCTTGGGTCCCGCCTCTCCCTGGTGCACAGGTTCCCGAGTCTGTTGAACTCTATCATATCTACACTTAAAACTGTGTATGGAGTCAGCCTCCACCACATCACTGCCCAATGCATTCCATCTATTAACTACTCTGACACTGAAAAATATATTTTCTAATGTCTCTATGTCTCATTTGGGTGCTAGGTTTCCACCTGTGTCCCCCTTGTTCGTGTTCCACCCGTGCTAAATAGTTTATCTTCGTCCACCCCAATCAACTCCCCTGAGAATTTTGTAGGTGGTGATCATGTCTCCCCATACTCTTCTGTCTTCCAGGGACAGTGTGCTGGCAGCGTCCGTCGTGGATGTCAACGTCAGAGTGCACAACCTCATGTATTGTGCCTAACTGGAGAACAGGGGGGGGGGGGAGGAGAGGTTGGAGCAGGAGAGTGAGGGGTGGGGGGTGGGGGGGGGGGTAGAAGCAACAATGCATTCAATTAGAAAGCTAAATTACATTCCTACACGGTCAATTAACTGAGAAAATTGGTGTGGTAATGGGTGTTTACCATTAAGGTGATAACTGGGGTTAAGTGTGGACGAGAGGTGGAGGACCGGCCAGTTGGGGGTTGGTGACTACCTCCCCTCACACACACACACACACACACACACACACACACACACACACACACACACACACACACACACACACACACACACACACACACCAGTGTGTGTCCCCAGAGGCCCACATCAAAAGGATATCATCAGCGGCATATGCTAGACTGGCCAACATAAGAACTGCCTTTAGAAACTTGTGTAAGGAATCGTTCAGGACCCTGTATACCACTTATGTAAGACCAATCCTGGAATATGCAGCTCCAGCCTGGAGTTCATATCTAGTTAAACACAAGACAAAGTTAGAGAAGATCCCAGGAAAAACAGAAGAGTAAGGGGAGACATGATAACCACCTACAAAATTCTCAGGCGGAATTGACAGGGTGGACAAAGTTAAACTCTTAAGCACGGGTGGAACACGAACAAGGGGACACAGGTGGAAACTTAGTACCCAAATGAGCTACAGACACATTAGAAAGAATTTTTCAGTGTCAGAGTAGTTAATAAATGGAATGCACTAGGAAGTGATGTGGTGGAGGCTGACTCCATACACAGTTTCAAATGTAGATATGATAGAGCCCAGTAGGCTCAGGAACCTGTACACCAGTTGATTGACAGTTAAGAGGCGGGACCAAAGAGACAAAGCTCAACCCCTGCCAGCACAACTAGGTGAGTACACACACAGCAGGAAAACCCCCTGTCAACAAAACCATCAGGTAATTAGCTGTAAAGGAAGAATAAATGAGGTCATGGAGAATGACAAGAAAGTTTTAAGACAAATAAACACGACTCAATTTCTTTTGTTTTGAAGAGTGAACTTGAGCACATGCCAGAAATAAGGGTGGGGCGCCCCCCCCCCCCCCAAGCTCAGAGAGCCAGGGGGGTGGGGGGGGACAACACCTGAGAGAGCTGCGTATACTACACACAGCCAGCAGACCCAGGTGGTGCTTCACTATTGACACAAAAATAACCAGCAGAGATGCTATGCAGACCGCAGACAATGAGCCACAGCGCCTCACTCGTGTGGCGCCACGCCTCACAGCAGAGGTCCACGGTTGTTCAACGTCCTACCAGCGAGCGTCAGAAATATTGCCGGAACAACTGTGGACATTCTTCAAGAGGAAACTAGATTGTTTCCTTCAAGGAGTGCCGGACCAACCGGGCTGTGGTGGGTATGTGGGCCTGCGGGCCGCTCCAGGCAACAGCCTGGTGGACCAAACTCTCACAAGTCAAGCCTGCCCTCGGGCCGGGGCTTGGGGAGTAGAAGAACTCCCAGAACCCCATCAACCAGGTATCAACCAGATACAGATACTGGCGAGGGAGCTAAGCCTAAGACTGGTGTGCCCGAGGGAGGAGGGGGGCAGGAAACTCCTCCATCAATCATGTGTACCGGGTTGTGGTGGATCAAAGATATCCACCCGCCTTACTATGTATAAGATCAATGATATCAATGATCCCTGCATCCCTCACTGATATGTATAAGGCTCTAACATGAAACAAGTTTCGATAACAAATATAAGATTAAGGAATCCAGCCAACCGAGAACCCTCCGCCTGCTGCCCAGACCCAAGAACCCTCCGCCTGCTGCCCAGACCCAAGAACCCTCCGCCTGCTGCCCAGACCCAAGAACCCTCCGCCTGCTGCCCAGACCCAAGAACCCTCCGCCTGCTGCCCAGACCCAAGAACCCTCCGCCTGCTGCCCAGACCCAAGAACCCTCCGCCTGCTGCCCAGACCCAAGAACCCTCCGCCTGCTGCCCAGACCCAAGAACCCTCCGCCTGCTGCCCAGACCCAAGAACCCTCCGCCTGCTGCCCAGACCCAAGAACCCTCCGCCTGCTGCCCAGACCCAAGAACCCTCCGCCTGCTGCCCAGACCCAAGAACCCTCCGCCTGCTGCCCAGACCTAAGAACCCTCCGCCTGCTGCCCAGACCTAAGAACCCTCCGCCTGCTGCCCAGACCTAAGAACCCTCCGCCTGCTGCCCAGACCCAAGAACCCTCCGCCTGCTGCCCAGACCTAAGAACCCTCCGCCTGCTGCCCAGACCCAAGAACCCTCCGCCTGCTGCCCAGACCTAAGAACCCTCTGCCTGCTGCCCAGACCTAAGAACCCTCCGCCTGCTGCCCAGACCCAAGAACCCTCCGCCTGCTGCCCAGACCCAAGAGCACAGAGCCATACACAGGTGCTGTAGAAGGAATCTTGGCCCACCAGCGCCAAGTCCTCATATATTGACACAAACTCAATAGATGTATGTCTTCAGGCTCATTTCTACATAACATGGGGGGCGTAGCTTAGAATTAAACACAATATAGGTCTCCGCATAAAATAAAACTCGTATTATATTATTTTAAGGCCTACACTTTGCATAACAAAAGATAAGTAATGTGGGGGATTTTTACCCAATTAGAGAGAGAGAGAGAGAGAGAGAGAGAGAGAGAGAGAGAGAGAGAGAGAGAGAGAGAGAGAGAGAGAGAGAGAGAGAGAGAGAGAGAGAGAGAGCGAGCGAGAGCTCACAGCATCCAGACACCAGTGAGCCAGAGCCCTACAGAAGAACGTGCGCGCGCGCGGGACTCACCTGTCTGACGGTGGGTTTCTCGTGGTCGTGGTCCGAGCCCTGAGACATAGGGGACATGGGGGACATGGGTTCCTCAGGGTCGACCCGCATCTGTTCCTCCTGTAACAACAACATTACCCGCCTCAGTAACGTGCCCTCAGGCTCATGCCACGCTCAGGTGAGCGAGGGGGGGGGGGGTGAGGAGGAGGAGGAGGGGGAAGGAGGAGGAGGAGGGGGAAGGAGGAGGAGGAGGGGGAAGGAGGGGGAAGGAGGTGGAGAAGGGGGAAGGAGGGGGAAGGAGGAGAAGGAGGGGTAAGGAGGAGGAGGAGGGGGGAGAAGAAAGAGGGGGGAGAAGGGGGAGGGGGAGGAGGAGGGGGGAGAAGCAAGGGGGGAAGAGGAGCAAGAAGAAGGAAGGGGAAAGGGGAGGCGAATGAAAATAAAAAGGAGGAGAAGTAATAACAACAATGAAAGTGGATAAAGACAAAAAAAATTGACAATTCAATAATAATTATATCAATAATAATACTTGAAGAAATGCTCTTCTAAGTCACACACACACAAGACTCACATATCTCAAGCAGAAGTGGAGAGTGGTAATAAGCATATAAGTGAGGCCAGTAACTGGTGAGCACTGATGTGCCTCACATACATGATGTAACGAGCAGGTCTTCATGCCAAGCTCTCCTCGCTGTGTTGACCTTAATAAGTGGTTTAATGCTAGTGGAACGCGTGCGTGGCATCAGTAAGGTGCTATGGCCACCTCCTCTGAGCTTCAGGAGCAGGTAGGTGGCTCCCCTGAGCTCTTGGAGCAGGTAGGTGGCTCATCTGAGCTCTTGGAGCAGGTAGGTGGCTCATCTGAGCTCTTGGAGCAGGTAGTTGGCTCATCTGAGCTCTTGGAGCAGGTAGGTGGCTCATCTGAGCTCTTGGAGCAGGTAGGTGGCTCATCTGAGCTCCTGGAGCAGGTAGGTGGCTCATCTGAGCTCCTGGAGCAGGTAGGTGGCTCATCTGAGCTCCTGGAGCAGGTAGGTGGCTCATCTGAGCTCCTGGAGCAGGTAGGTGGCTCATCTGAGCTCCTGGAGCAGGTAGGTGGCTCATCTGAGCTCCTGGAGCAGGTAGGTGGCTCATCTGAGCTCCTGGAGCAGGTAGGTGGCTCATCTGAGCTCCTGGAGCAGGTAGGTGGCTCATCTGAGCTCCTGGAGCAGGTAGGTGGCTCCCCTGAGCTCCTGGAGCAGGTAGGTGGCTCATCTGAGCTCCTGGAGCAGGTAGGTGGCTCATCTGAGCTCCTGGAGCAGGTAGGTGGCTCATCTGAGCTCCTGGAGCAGGTAGGTGGCTCATCTGAGCTCCTGGGGCAGGTAGGTGGCTCCCCTGAGCTCCTGGAGCAGGTAGGTGGCTCATCTGAGCTCCTGGAGCAGGTAGGTGGCTCCCCTGAGCTCCTAGGAGCAGGTAGATGGCTCCCCTGAGCTCCTAGGAGCAGGTAGATGGCTCCCCTGAGCTCCTAGGAGCAGGTAGATGGCTCCCCTGAGCTCCTAGAGCAGGTAGGTAGCTCACATGGGTACCTGAGGAAGGTGGCAAGATGCTGTCAAGTGTACAGGTGAAGAGCAACGCTTGCCGGAGAGTTGTACTGCCCCTTTTCAACACGGCCAAGTGTTCTTGTCCCCAGGGAAGGGGGAGAGGAGGGAGAAGGGAGGGAGGCAGTGAGGGAGGCAGTGAGGGAGGCAGAGAGGGAGTCAGGGGGTACAGGACGGAGGACGTCAGGGAGCACCACCTCCCTGCCCATGCCCAGGAACTACTCAACCAGGTATCAACCAGGTATCAACCAGGTATCAACCAGGTATCATTACCTGCTGCCCATCGTCCAGGTGGGCACATGACCCCGGGTGCTGGCCGTAGCTACCACAACTGCACATCTTGCACCGCCTCCAGACGAGACAACCTTCATTAATTACTTTCTTAGATAGCCTAAGTAATTAGAAGTGTCTCCACAGGTGTGTTATTCAGCACATCAGGGGAGGAAACTCGCTGGCAAGATGGCGCTACTTGTTGCCTCAAGTTGATTTACTCTTGACTGCGAGTTGAAGACATATAGTGAGCCCGTGTGTGTGACTGATTGATGGACACGTAACGTTACTTACCTTGACCGTGATGTGAGGCGCGTCACGCTGCTACTGTCACTCACCTCCCTCGCCCCCGTCACACACACAACGCTACAGTAAACAGCGTTACAGAGTGTTGACCAGACCACACACTAGAAGTTGAAGGGACGACGACGTTTCGGTCCGTCCTGGACCATTCTCAAGTCGATTGTGTCTCCACGGACCATTCTCAAGTCGGACCCCCCGTCACAATCGACTTGAGAATGGTCCAGGACGGACCGAAACGTCGTCGTCCCTTCAACTTCTAGTGTGTGGTCTGGTCAACATACTTCAGCCATGTTATTGTGACTCATCGCCTGCGTTACAGAGTGTGTCAACACACCCCAACTATTCTAACGTGAAATAACCATGACCTAGAGACTTACCTGTACACCAGCCGGCCAGGGGGCGCCCACTCTGGACGGACCCCCGTCACTTAACACCACAACACAAAAACCTCCCGCAACACTCACCAGTTTGGAGGCAAAGCGTTGTCCGAGGAAGAGGTTTTGGAGAGAGAACCTGCCCTGACCTCCATGGCCTGTGGACAGCATGACGTCACACATAGGGTCGCTGGTGCGGGTCTGGGCGCTCCACATAAAACACTCCAAGACACTCACTACTGCCGTCTTAAAGATTACTTTTGGCACTGACTTGAGCTTCACAGTTTGTCTTTGTTTTATACGGTTTCACAGGTAAGGTTGGGGACGAGGGAGGGGAGTTTGGGGGGTGAAGGTGTACCGGGCGGACACACACACACACACGGGGGAAAAGGCACTTGATCACCACTACCTCTAGACTTCTGGTCCGCGTATATAAGATTATCACAGTTCAAGATCACAGGTACGCTACTCTGCTACACATACCAGCTTCTCTACTAGGGAGACGGGGCCGCTACGAGCTCCACTACATGTATCTACAATAATTGATGAGGAGGGGGAGGAGGGTAGGGGGTTGTGGGTAAGGGGGGTGGGTTGGGGGGAGTTCTAGGAAGCGGTCATCCAGTGCGTATAGGGGAGGCGGCTAGACCACGTTGTACTACGGACGAAGGTATGCGTAGTGCGTCATCTATTGACCACCAGTAGCCTCGGCGACATGTCCAGATGTAGTCGTGTTCTTCTGTACATTTAGAGCAAACTTTCTTGCATTGAGAACCTCCTTAACTTCACGTATACGGCTAATATAATCTGAAGCAAATAGTAAATATGGTCAGAGACAATGAGAGGTGTGGGTGAGAGGTGTGGATGAGGCAGGTGAGAGGTGTGGGTGAGGCGGGTGAGAGGTGTTGGTGAGGCGGGTGAGAGGTGTGGGTGGGGCAGGTGAGAGGTGGGTGAGAGGTGTGGGTGAGGCAGGTGAGAGGTGTGGGTGAGGCAGGTGAGAGGTGTGGGTGAGGCGGGTGAGAGGTGTGGGTGAGGCAGGTGAGAGGTGTAAGGCCGCCGCAGTGAGAGTGAGAGGCATGAGTCACGCCAAGAGAGAGAGAGAGAGGGGTCTGGCGCCACTCTCACCCTGCACGCTCACGTTATGAAGAACTGTGTTAGCGTGGTTGGTATCGCCGCTCTTCAAGTCCCACACAAATTACCCGGGGGTGTGTGGATTGACTATTTGTGAAGGCAGAATCGAGCTATTAGCTCTTGGACCTCGTCTTTCTAGCCAATTTATTTTTAGTAATAGACTATTATTTTTATTGCATATATTTATCTTTAAAACAAACACACACACACACACACACACACACACACACACACACACACACACACACACACACACACACACACACACACACACACACACACACACACACACACACAGCTGTTACGAGCTGCTTCCTGTGTGTGTGTGTGTTCATGGTGTGAGTACTGAGTACTGGCGCCAGGAGAGAGTACGTGATTACAAAACTCGTGACACCCACACAACCCGTGAGTCCAGGACACATAAGCCTAGGACACATGAGTACAGGACAGGTGGGGCCTGGGTGGCACCTGGTGTGTTTACTAGTTGTGTTTTTACGGGGGTTGAGCTTTGCTCTTTCGGCCCGCCTCTCAACTTGTCAATCAACTGTTTACTAACTACTTTTGTTTTTTTTCCACACCACACACACACACACCCCAGGAAGCAGCCCGTGACAGCTGACTAACTCCCAGGTACCTATTTACTGCTAGGTAACAGGGGCACTTAGGGTGAAAGAAACTTTGCCCATTTGTTTCTGCCTCGTGCGGGAATCGAACCCGCGCCACAGAATTACGAGTCCTGCGCGCTATCCACCAGGCTACGAGGCCCCTGGTGTGCCTGTCCCAGTGTGCTACCCCCTTCCACCACCTCCAGGTAGGCCTTGATCACGTTACTCCCGGCGTCTATAACACCTCCAGTGTGTCACGTTCGTTGACCTGTTCCCACAGTACTCCAGGGTGAGTCACAGCTAGTAACACACATGAGTAAAATGAACACACGTGGGTAAGCTGATATGAATCCCCGCCACAACAAAGCAACGTGCCTAGGACTGCCCGCTACGCACATATATATATATATATATATATATATATATATATATATATATATATATATATATATATATATATATATATATATATATATATATATATATACTCGCAACTACTAGCTTGACCCTCCTGCTAATTTTGACTCTGAAGGTCAAAAGGTACGACGGGGGTCGGCAGGTGAGGAGCCCGGGTGCGGAGCCTCACGGGTCAAGACCCTGGGGGAGGAGGAGGAAGAGCTACCAGGAACGCAGTAGGAGGGTGGGGGGGGGGAGGGCGGTGATGTCAGGGGTGTTCCCAGCTGTGAGAGGGGAGCCAAGAGCGTAGTGGGCCTGGGTGCCACTGCCAGCGACCCTCACAAAGCCTTCACACTACGTAATCATCTGAATACCTCCGCTGCAGGGCGGCCCCCTGGGGAAGGCCACACCCTCCCCCTCCAGAGAGACAGAGAGAGACACAGAGGGACAGAGACAGAGACAGAGAGACACAGAGAGACAGAGAGAGAGCGGGAGGAGCGTTGTACACTGGGCGGTACTATTAAAGTTGTACTTGAGGAAGGTGGGGCTGGAGGCGGCGTCACAGGTGGCGAGGCCAGACCTTACCAGTGGCCAAATGTCGTATTACAACATGAACGACAAGCAGCCTTGTCGTTGTTGTACACAGGACCTGCTCTCGGTGAACTTAACGTTACTGCTGTATATGGCACCGGTCCACGCAACCTAAGACTCGCTGGTCAATGGACCTGTACTCTTGACTGACTGATGACTGACTTACTGTCTGTCTGTCTGTCTCCCCCACTCCACGTTCTTCCTTCCATGGTGCTCCGCCCATGGTAGCTCTATGGTGTTTCTCCCACGGTAATCCCCCAATGTCTTCTTAACACGGTATGGCCCCGCCTCCCCCCCATCGAATACCCCCTCCCCCCACGGTATTCCTCCCATGCGCCCCCCCCCACCCAAGATAGATCACAATACCCTCCATTCTGGGTGTTTAGTCCTGTAATGGTTGTGCTTAACCCCCCTCCCCGCCCCCCCCCCCCACACCGTTCTGAGAAACAGACAGCAAACTACTCCAACTTGGTACTCAAGACTCCAAGTATGTGACACGAAACAATGAATTCAAATTAAGATTTAATAAACAAAATAGGCAACAACAACAAAAATAGTTAAAAAAAATAGGGCAAAATAAAACAAAACCTTATTGGAGGGTTTCAAGCACAGATTATCGCGTGCGTAAAGGTGATTGGATACAAACAGGAGTCGATTCTAAGTAGCCAATGGGCCCTTTGTGCCGTGTCTATGCTGGTCCAATGTTGGTCTATGTTGGCCCAATGTTGGTCTATGTTGGTCCAATGTTGGTCCAATGTTGGTCTATGTTGGTCCAATGTTGGTCCAATGTTGGTCTATGTTGGTCCAATGTTGGTCTATGTTGGTCCAATGTTAGTCTATGTTGGTCCAATGTTGGTCTATGTTGGCCCAATAGGACCTCTTCTGCAGATTCCATTATGATTTTGCCCTTCAGTAGTTCTGGTAAGCGAGCCTGCACACCTTGGGCTACCTATTACCTACCTACTTGAGAGTACCTGGAGTGGGCTCTGAGAATTCTTCTATCTTGAGAATAACTTGAGACCGGAAAGATTGATGCTTAAGAGCGCCGTGTGCATGCCCACGTAATCCATCACAACCGGGTTGATCCGGTACTTCCTGAAGGCCTACGTCTGTTTCTTGAACATGTCTACTTTTCTCGTAGCTTGTTCTTCAAGCGGCGGGACAGCGGTTGCTGTAGAGAGGAGGTAGCGCTTGAGGGAGAGGAGGTAGCGCTTGAGGGGGGGTTGCGGGGGCAGGTGTGACTCCGGTCGGTCATGCTGCTAGCTTTCTCAATCATATTATTTTCTTGTATTCATTTTAAATTTTTGACTTGGACCTGATTGGTACAGCGACGGATTTGCTGCCTCTAGGGTCGGCATTCGATCCCCGATACCTGGTTGATGGGATTCTGGGAGATCTTCTACTCCCCAAGCCCGGCCCGAGGCCAGGCTTGACCTGTGAGAGTTTGGTCCACCAGGCTGTTGCTTGGAGCGGCCCGCAGGCCCACATACCCACCACAGCCCGGCCCAAAGATGGATCAAGTGGTTGGAGCAAGAGCAAGTGGTGTCCGAGGTGTAGCCAAGACAAGTGTCCTAGGTACAGCCAATAGTGTCCCAGGTGTAGCCAAGACAAGTGTCCCAGGTACAGCCAATAGTGTCCCAGGTGTAGCCAAGACAAGTGTCCTAGGTACAGCCAATAGTGTCCCAGGTGTAGCCAAGACAAGTGTCCCAGGTACAGCCAATAGTGTCCCAGGTGTAGCCAAGACAAGTAAGTGTCCCAGGTACAGCCAATAGTGTCCCAGGTGTAGCCAAGACAAGTGTCCCAGGTACAGCCAATAGTGTCCCAGGTGTAGCCAAGACAAGTGTCCCAGGTACAGCCAATAGTGTCCCAGGTGTAGCCAAGACAAGTAAGTGTCCCAGGTACAGCGAATAGTGTCCCAGGTATAGCCAAGACAAGTGTCCCAGGTGTAGCCAAGACAAGTAAGTGTCCCAGGTATAACCAACAGTGGGCCAGGTGTAGCCACATTCCCTCCTGGCTGGACAAAAACTCGTCTGATACATAAATACCCGGACAGATGAGAGAGGTGGCTCGACTCGCTTGTAATTTTCCCCTCCGCTTGTCTGACTAACATTGGGCGCCCCATTTGATTAAACAGACGTGGCCTCCTGTTGTCCTGTTGCCCAGTCAACAGTAACACCACCCCACTCGGGCCTTAGTGGGCTACGACCTCCCACAAAGGAAATCAAATATAGAACCGTAGACGCGAGGCCATATCGGTTCACCGGGGTTCTTGCCGGCGTATATGAGAGGAATATGCGTAAAATGACAGGTTAATTGGACAGGTGACCGCGCCTGATGAATGTCTAGTCAAGGATCGAGGGGGCCAATTGGCTCCGGAGGGGGGTTGAGAGGCAGGACCCAAGAACCGTAGCTCATCCTTCACAGGTACAAGACCGAAGTAGGACCTCCAGTGAAGAACATTGGAGGTTGTTCAGGGAATATAATTACGAGCATACTGCGTCATCACCACCAAGCAGCGGTCATCACCACCAACCAGCGGTCATCACCACCAAACAGCGGTCATCACCACCAACCAGCGGTCATCATCCACCTCCTTGTGTACTGTACGCTTCCGGACACCCTCCTCGTCCTTCGAGGCGGTGCTGGCGTCAGCATCAATGATGCTGCCAGCTCTGTGGTACTTGTTCCATGGTGGCTTAGCGCTGTAAATGGTGGCTTGGCTATGGTTCAATGGCGGGCTTGGTTTATGGTGTCCAGTAACCACTGTTTCTGACTTTGATGGATAACGAGGCAATTTGTTGTAAGTGATCACAGAGTTCATCTAGTTGCACCTTTGTGGCTCATTTGCATAGGCCTACTTTATTAGCATCTGTGTGTTTGTCCCTTTGGGCCGTGCAACGTGACACCACCTATACATGTTGAGATGTGCACATGTATTATGTATACATAATACATGTACATACAGAATATATGTATATTATGCAAGCAGATAATATGTAAATTCTGCAGTTAATCCAGATACAACATTAACAGTTAACTATACAACAAATGCAAGAAATTATTGATCTATAAATATATATAATATATATATAGACCTTCACTCCTGCTTTTACTCGGGTTAATTATTAACGTCTTCCCTTTATCTCTATATATTCTGATCCTTCTTAACTCCTCTTGAGTCTTCTTAACTCCTCTTGAGTCTTCTTAACTCCTCTTGAGTCTTCTTAACTCCTCTTGACTCTTCTTAACTCCTCTTGAGTCTTCTTAACTCCTCTTGACTCTTCTTAACTCCTCTTGACTCTTCTTAACTCCTCTTGAGTCTTCTTAACTCCTCTTGACTCTTCTTAACTCCTCTTGAGTCTTCTTAACTCCTCTTGAGTCTTCTTAACTCCTCTTGAGTCTTCTTAACTCCTCTTGACTCTTCTTAACTCCTCTTGACTCTTCTTAACTCCTCTTGAGTCTTCTTAACTCCTCTTTGACTCTTCTTAACTCCTCTTTGACTCTTCTTAACTCCTCTTGACTCTTCTTAACTCCTCTTTGACTCTTCTTAACTCCTCTTGACTCTTCTTAACTCCTCTTGACTCTTCTTAACTCCTCTTTGACTCTTCTTAACTCCTCTTGACTCTTCTTAACTCCTCTTTGACTCTTCTTAACTCCTCTTGACTCTTCTTATTGATATATTTTTAATTAGCTTCTGCACCTTCGACAGTTCCCTCAAGTCACCTTCAGATGAGGTTAAGTCCTTATACTTAACATAAGTATTGTATACATTGTACATATATACATAAGTATATATGTTATAACATGGTATATGTATTATAACGTTTATAATTGTGTCATTATCAAGGCCCATAATGTAGGCGATGAGTCACAATAACGTGGCTGAAGTATGTTGACCAGACCACACACTAGAAGTTGAAGGGACGACGACGTTTCGGTCCGTCCTGGACCATTCTCAAGTCGATTGAGTCGTTCCCATAATGTAGTTTGGGGTTTACGGTCGTTTGTTTAGGGTTGGTTGTTCCCAGCACCGGTGGGGTGTGGTGAGGTTATCTTGAGGTTTCTTGAGGTTATCTTGAGATGATTTCGGGGCTTTAGTGTCCCCGCGGCCCGGTCCTCGACCAGGCCTCCACCCCCAGGAAGCACCCCGTGACGGCTGACTAACACCCAGGTACCTATTTCACTGCTAGGTAACAGGGACATAGGGTGAAAGAAACTCTGCCCATCGTTTCTCGCCGGCGCCCGGGATCGAACCCGGGACCACAGGATCACAAGTCCAGCGTGCTGTCTGCTCGGCCGACCGGCTCCCCGGAGTGTTTAATACTCTAGGAAGATAAGAGTCTAACCCCAGCGGTCCCTGTCCTGTTGTTAGTATCTAAAGATACTCCACTGACACAGAACTCTTTATCAAGTTTCTCAGGCACGACTTTCCCCTTTCCTGATCCTTACTGGCGCTTTCTTAGGAAGTTTATCCTCTCCAAGTGATTCAATTTGATTATTTATTCTAGCAGTTTACACGGAATATATTCGTCAGTGACACTGGTCTGTAAGTTAGTGCCTCCTGTAGTGGTGGTGGTAGTGGTGGTAGTAGTGGTAGTGGTGGTGGTGGCGGGCTAATGGTGTAGTTGCGGGGGGGGGGGGGATGTGCCGGCGGACACATTCCTGGGTGATGATACCCCACTCATCACGACCTCCCCTACCTCCCCCCCCACACACACACCATCTCCCTCCTCCTCCCCCTCCCCCCAACCCTAACCCCCCCCTCTCACTCCCTCACCCCCCCCCTCATTGTTCCCACCTTCGTCTGGTACTGTTGCAGGACCCGCGTTATGGCTACACTGTTGTTGTTATTGTTGGTGCTCTGTTGTCATTATCAACAGTACTGTTGTTACTGTTGCTCAATGACCTCTGTGTTGATGATGGTGCTCTTCTTTGCTGTTGTGGTGATGGTGGTGATGGTGGTGGTGATGGTGGTGGTGATGGTGGTGATGGTGGTGATGGTGGTGATGGTGGTAGGGGGTGACGGGCAGCTACTGGTCCAGTACTACTACTACCATCTCTCTCTCTTTCTCTCAATATTACTCCCTATCTCTGGTGTACAGGTTCTCCTTCCCCCCCCCCCCCCCCCGCCACAGATGCTACACCTTCTCCCCCCCCCCCCCACCACCATCTTGTACCTTACTCTTGTAGCACTTGTAGGGTCTGCGTCTATCTCCATCCATCTATCCAACTATTTATTCATCAATGAATCTATTTATCATCTATTCATCTATCCATCTGCCCTTCTATCCATGCATCTACATATCCATCAATACATTCACCCATTTATCCATATATCTATCTGTCCACCTATCCATATATCTATCAATATTTACACCGATCCATCATACATCTATCCATATTTCTATCAATCCATCTATCAGTCCGTCAGTCTATCCATCCAACCGTCTACTCATCTATCTATATATCTAATCATCTCCCCATCCCTGTATCCATCCATCCATGTATCTCTATCTAACCATTCACCTACCCACCTATGGTGGGTGGATGGACAGAGACAGAGTCTGTCTGTCTCTGCCTCTCTCTCTCTGTCCCTCTCGGTCTCTGTCTCTCTTATAACATATGTAACCGTCTAATGGATGGCAGTGAGGGCAGCTTTGTGGTGTGAAATATTTACATATCACCTGACCACCCTATGTTCATCCCATACCCCACACCATTCCCTCTGCCAAGTTGGGTGAACCGAGTCTCCAACTACTACAAGAGAGAATGAACCGAGTGGAGGAACACTCTCTCTTATAATACAAATATATATATATTCAAGGGCTATTTTGAGTCTGTAGTTAATAAATTCCCGTGACAGCTGTTCTGCCGACATTAAAGACTATTTACGAACACGGAGACGGCTACACAGGTGCCTGAGAGACAAGTCTCCAGGAGTCAGGGACGCATCTGGTGTGTCTGACAGCGTGTGCTGACACCCCGAGTTTGTTGACATCTGGTAATTTCCTGTGTGGCCACTCTTCCTGGGAGTGGGTCGCTCTTGGCTTGTATATGCTCCTTCTTATTTACCTGTTGGTTGGTGGTGGTGTATTGTTGGTTGGTGGTGGTGTATTGTTGGTTGGTGGTGTATTGTTGGTTGGTGGTGTATTGTTGGTTGGTGGTGGTGTATTGTTGGTGCTGGTGGTGTATTGTTGGTTGGTGGTGTATTGTTGGTTGGTGGTGGTGTATTGTTGGTTGGTGGTGTATTGTTGGTTGGTGGTGTATTGTTGGTTGGTGGTGGTGTATTGTTGGTTGGTGGTGTATTGTTGGTTGGTGGTGGTGTATTGTTGGTTGGTGGTGTATTGTTGGTTGGTGGTGTATTGTTGGTTGGTGGTGGTGTATTGTTGGTTGGTGGTGGTGTATTGTTGGTTGGTGGTGTATTGTTGGTTGGTGGTGTATTGTTGGTTGGTGGTGTATTGTTGGTTGGTGGTGTATTGTTGGTTGGTGGTGGTGTATTGTTGGTGCTGGTGGTGTATTGTTGGTTGGTGGTGTATTGTTGGTTGGTGGTGTATTGTTGGTTGGTGGTGGTGTATTGTTGGTTGTTGGTGGTGTATTGTTGGTACTGGTGGTGTATTGTTGGTTGGTGTATTGTTGGTTGGTGGTGGTGTATTGTTGGTTGGTGGTGGTGTATTGTTGGTTGGTGGTGGTGTATTGTTGGTACTGGTGGTGTATTGTTGGTTGTTGGTGTATTGTTGGTACTGGTGGTGTATTGTTGGTTGTTGGTGGTGTATTGTTGGTTGTTGGTGGTGTATTGTTGGTTGGTGGTGGTGTATTGTTGGTTGGTGGTGGTGTATTGTTGGTTGTTGGTGGTGTATTGTTGGTTGTTGGTGGTGTATTGTTGGTACTGGTGGTGTATTGTTGGTACTGGTGGTGTATTGTTGATACTGGTGGTGTATTGTTGGTACTGGTGGTGTATTGTTGGTTGTTGGTGGTGTATTGTTGGTTGGTGGTGTATTGTTGGTTGGTGGTGTATTGTTGGTTGGTGGTGTATTGTTGGTTGGTGGTGTATTGTTGGTTGGTGGTGTATTGTTGGTTGGTGGTGTATTGTTGGTTGGTGTATTGTTGGTTGTTGGTGGTGTATTGTTGGTTGGTGGTGGTGTATTGTTGGTTGGTGGTGGTGTATTGTTGGTTGGTGGTGGTGTATTGTTGGTTGGTGGTGGTGTATTGTTGGTTGGTGGTGGTGTATTGTTGGTACTGGTGGTGTATTGTTGGTTGTTGGTGTATTGTTGGTACTGGTGGTGTATTGTTGGTTGGTGGTGGTGTATTGTTGGTTGGTGGTGGTGTATTGTTGGTTGGTGGTGGTGTATTGTTGGTTGGTGGTGGTGTATTGTTGGTTGGTGGTGGTGTATTGTTGGTTGGTGGTGGTGTATTGTTGGTTGGTGGTGGTGTATTGTTGGTTGTTGGTGTATTGTTGGTTGGTGGTGGTGTATTGTTGGTTGGTGGTGGTGTATTGTTGGTTGGTGGTGTATTGTTGGTTGTTGGTGGTGTATTGTTGGTTGGTGGTGGTGTATTGTTGGTTGGTGGTGGTGTATTGTTGGTACTGGTGTATTGTTGGTACTGGTGGTGTATTGTTGGTTGTTGGTGGTGTATTGTTGGTTGTTGGTGGTGTATTGTTGGTTGGTGGTGGTGTATTGTTGGTTGGTGGTGGTGTATTGTTGGTTGTTGGTGGTGTATTGTTGGTTGTTGGTGGTGTATTGTTGGTTGTTGGTGGTGTATTGTTGGTTGGTGGTGTATTGTTGGTTGGTGGTGGTGTATTGTTGGTTGTTGGTGGTGTATTGTTGGTTGGTGGTGTATTGTTGGTTGGTGGTGGTGTATTGTTGGTTGGTGGTGTATTGTTGGTTGGTGGTGGTGTATTGTTGGTTGGTGGTGTATTGTTGGTTGGTGGTGTATTGTTGGTTGGTGGTGTATTGTTGGTTGGTGGTGTATTGTTGGTACTGGTGGTGTATTGTTGGTTGGTGGTGTATTGTTGGTTGGTGGTGTATTGTTGGTTGGTGGTGTATTGTTGGTTGGTGGTGTATTGTTGGTTGGTGGTGTATTGTTGGTTGGTGGTGTATTGTTGGTTGGTGTATTGTTGGTTGTTGGTGGTGTATTGTTGGTTGGTGGTGGTGTATTGTTGGTTGTTGGTGGTGTATTGTTGGTTGTTGGTGGTGTATTGTTGGTTGGTGGTGTATTGTTGGTTGGTGGTGTATTGTTGGTTGGTGGTGTATTGTTGGTTGGTGTATTGTTGGTTGTTGGTGGTGTATTGTTGGTTGGTTGTTGGTGTATTGTTGGTTGTTGGTGGTGTATTGTTGGTTGGTGGTGGTGTATTGTTGGTTGGTGGTGGTGTATTGTTGGTTGGTGGTGGTGTATTGTTGGTTGGTGGTGGTGTATTGTTGGTTGGTGGTGGTGTATTGTTGGTTGGTGGTGGTGTATTGTTGGTTGGTGGTGGTGTATTGTTGGTTGGTGGTGGTGTATTGTTGGTTGGTGGTGGTGTATTGTTGGTTGGTGGTGGTGTATTGTTGGTTGGTGGTGGTGTATTGTTGGTTGGTGGTGGTGTATTGTTGGTTGGTGGTGGTGTATTGTTGGTTGGTGGTGGTGTATTGTTGGTTGTTGGTGGTGTATTGTTGGTTGTTGGTGGTGTATTGTTGGTTGGTGGTGGTGTATTGTTGGTTGGTGGTGTATTGTTGGTTGGTGGTGGTGTATTGTTGGTTGGTGGTGGTGTATTGTTGGTTGGTGGTGGTGTATTGTTGGTTGGTGGTGGCGTATTGTTGGTTGGTGGTGGTGTATTGTTGGTTGGTGGTGTATTGTTGGTTGGTGGTGGTGTATTGTTGGTTGGTGGTGTATTGTTGGTTGGTGGTGGTGTATTGTTGGTTGTTGGTGGTGTATTGTTGGTTGTTGGTGGTGTATTGTTGGTTGGTGGTGGTGTATTGTTGGTTGGTGGTGTATTGTTGGTTGGTGGTGGTGTATTGTTGGTTGGTGGTGGTGTATTGTTGGTTGGTGGTGGTGTATTGTTGGTTGGTGGTGGTGTATTGTTGGTTGATGGTGGTGTATTGTTGGTGGTGGTGTATTGTTGGTGGTGGTGTATTGTTGGTGGTGGTGTATTGTTGGTTGATGGTGGTGTTCGCAATAGGTTTGCTAAGAGGGAGAGGAGACTTCGTGGACCATCACAACAACCACTACCACAACCACCGCAACCACCACCACCACAACCACCACCACAACCACACTACTATTACCAGATCTAACAACACCATGGACACCATCAGGTCGACTGGCTGGATATGCCACTCAGAATGGCTGTCTGTCTATGTGTCTGATAGACCTCTTCCTTTATGACAATTCCCCCCCCCCCCACACTATATCACCCCCTCCCCGCCATCCACCCCAAAACCCCTCAGAGAGCACCAGTGCCTTCTGATCCTGTCCCCAGCCCGGCTGGGAGTGTGTTAGGAAGGTGCTCCTATAAACCTATGGTGATCTCTTCCGCTCTCTGGTGGTGGGGGTTGTGGGTGAGGGGGTGGGGGTTGTGGGTGAGGGGGTGGGGGTTGTGGGTGAGGGGGTGGGGGTTGTGGGTGAGGGGGTGGGGATTGTGGGTGAGGGGGTGGGGATTGTGGGTGAGGGGGTGGGGGTTGTGGGTGAGGGGGTGGGGGTTGTGGGTGAGGGGGTGGGGGTTGTGGGTGAGGGGGTGGGGGTTGTGGGTGAGGGGGTGGGGGTTGTGGGTGAGGGGGTGGGGTTGTGGATGAGGGGGTGGGGGTTGTGGGTGAGGGGGTGGGGGTGGTGGGTGAGGGGGGGGTGTCGGATGGGGGTTATGGAGGAGAGGGGGTGTGGGGGGGGGCTGGGTGGTGGCGGGGCTAGACGGATCACCGTAAGAATCCTTATAAAAACGCCCAATAAAAACTGCCTCTGGCCTGCACAGGTGCAAGGTGCTGGCCTGCTGCTGCTGCTGTAGTTGTTGTCGGTGGTGGTGGTGGTTGCTGGTGGTGGTGGTGGTGGTTGCTGGTGGTGGTGGTGGTGGTTGCTGGTGGTAGTGGTGGTGGTGGTGATGGTGGTGGTGCTTTTGTTATTGTTGGTGGTGGTGGTGCTGGCGGGGGTGCTGCAACTGGTGGTGGTG